>NC_140172.1:129881375-130078875 GCF_963971535.1 Notolepis coatsorum | reverse complement strand
TTAAAGTAATAATAACATTGAGAATCATAATAATAATACTCGTGCTGCTAACTAAAAGTTGCGTCACATTCAAACAACATGACAAATCCATTCTTTCCAGTGTGCTGTCCCATCGAGCCACTTAAGAGTGTTCTGTGAACAAACAACAGTCATCACCTAGAACTGAATTCCCTCGACTGTGCCAAAAGCGGACAGCAATCGTAAACCGTTATTTTGAGGTATCTTCGGTGGTGTGTCTTAATAGTGAACACGTCGAATGGAAAACAGTCAGACAAGCACTCTCTCAACCAGGGGGAAGGAGACCTGTCTTCAGCCGTAGGGTTCTCTGAAGGACAGGGTTGAAAAGTGCTCTAGAAATTACCAATACAGCTCCACTAACACCCTAGTCTCGCGTAGCCAGACCTCTCTCCACACTATGTTAGCGCTGTGCCAATGTGCCATACCTCTCCACACTATGTTAGTGCTGTGCCAGACCTCTCTCCACACTATGTTAGCGCTGTGCCATGATACCTCTGTGCCAATGTGCCATACCTCTCCACACTATGTTAGTGCTGTGCCAGACCTCTCTCCACACTATGTTAGCGCTGTGCCATACCTCTGTGCCAATGTGCCATACCTCTCCACACTATGTTAGCGCTGTGCCATACCTCTGTGCCAATGTGCCATACCTCTCCACACTATGTTAGCGCTGTGCCATACCTCTCTCTCCACACTATGTTAGCGCTGTGCCAGACCTCTCTCCAGACTATGTTAGCACTGTGCCAATGTGCCATACCTATCCACACTATGTTAGCGCTGTGCCAGACCTCTCTCCACACTATGTTAGCGCTGTGCCAATGTGCCATACCTCTCCACACTATGTTAGCGCTGTGCCAGACCTCTCTCCACACTATGTTAGCGCTGTGCCATACCTCTCTCCACACTATGTTAGCACTGTGCCATACCTCTCTCTCTCCACACTATGTTAGCACTGTGCCAGACCTCTCTCTCTCCACACTATGTTAGCACTGTGCCATACCTCTGTGCCAATGTGCCATACCTCTCTCCACACTATGTTAGCACTGTGCCATACCTCTCTCTCTCCACACTATGTTAGCGCTGTGCCAGACCTCTCTCTCTCCACACTATGTTAGCGCTGTGCCAGACCTCTCTCTCTCCACACTATGTTAGCGCTGTGCCATACCTCTCTCCACACTATGTTAGCACTGTGCCATACCTCTCTCCACACTATGTTAGCACTGTGCCATACCTCTCTCCACACTATGTTAGCACTGTGCCAGACCTCTCTCCACACTATGTTAGCGCTGTGCCATACCTCTCTCCACACTATGTTAGCACTGTGCCATACCTCTCTCTCTCCACACTATGTTAGCACTGTGCCATACCTCTCTCTCTCCACACTATGTTAGCACTGTGCCATACCTCTCTCCACACTATGTTAGCACTGTGCCAGACCTCTCTCTCTCCACACTATGTTAGCGCTGTGCCAGACCTCTCTCTCTCCACACTATGTTAGCGCTGTGCCAGACCTCTCTCTCTCCACACTATGTTAGCGCTGTGCCATACCTCTCTCTCTCCACACTATGTTAGCACTGTGCCCAGACCTCTCTCTCTCCACACTATGTTAGCACTGTGCCAGACCTCTCTCCACACTATGTTAGCACTGTGCCCAGACCTCTCTCCACACTATGTTAGCACTGTGCCATACCTCTCTCCACACTATGTTAGCACTGTGCCCAGACCTCTCTCCACACTATGTTAGCACTGTGCCATACCTCTCTCCACACTATGTTAGCACTGTGCCATACCTCTCTCCACACTATGTTAGCACTGTGCCATACCTCTCCCTCTCCACACTATGTTAGCACTGTGCCAGACCTCTCTCCACACTATGTTAGCGCTGTGCCATACCTCTCTCCACACTATGTTAGCACTGTGCCAGACCTCTCTCCACACTATGTTAGCACTGTGCCATACCTCTCCCTCTCCACACTATGTTAGCACTGTGCCATACCTCTCCCTCTCCACACTATGTTAGCACTGTGCCAGACCTCTCTCCACACTATGTTAGCGCTGTGCCCAGACCTCTCTCCACACTATGTTAGCGCTGTGCCATACCTCTCTCCACACTATGTTAGCGCTGTGCCCAGACCTCTCTCCACACTATGTTAGTGCTGTGCCAGCACCAGAGAGAGGTCTGGCTGAACCTATTAACATTACTCTATAGGGGAAAACACTCTGGCTTGTTTGTATTTCTTTAAAAGCAATGATCACAATGTTCCTGAGCGGCGCTGAGACCAGGATGCAGCGACGGTGCCCAGGTGGCAAAATAGTGTTGTGGATAGTGGAAGGAGAGGAGAATTCAGACTGAAATATTCGGCCAATGGCCAATGCTGATACCCACAGTCTCAGTCCTGTGATCCAGACTACTGACACCCCTTTTCCACTGACACCCCTTTTCTACTGACACCCCTTTTCTACTGACACCCCTTTTCTACTGACACCCCTTTTCTACTGACACCCCTTTTCTACTGACACCCCTTTTCCACCACATTACTTCTGCTTCTTGAACCGGTTCCGTTCAGGATTCTTGGTGCTATCTAGTATCTAGCGACCCAGCCCACATTTTCCACCAGTTTTGAGCGGAACCGTTGTGATCAAGGATACGTCATCAACTCCTGCAATCGGCTCTCTGGCAACACTGCCCACGCCTGAGTCAGCCTCGTGTTGTAGGTGAAATGCCTATAATTTCCCCAGTGAATCTCTTAGTTACATCAATATTGTACTGTCACAACAGTTTCATGTAGGTCGAGTATTTTTCCGACCTGCAGAGTATGACTTTTTGGTTTCCGAATCAAACATTTTTTTGTCAAAAGTGCTCTGAACAGTTAAAAATCACATCAATATTGTACAACAGTTTCATGTAGGTTGAGTATTTAAAGTTACCTTCTTCTCCATCCTCTCTTTCCGACCTGCAGAGTATGACACGCGCCCAACATAGTTTGCAGGGAAACGCTTCTATTTTTTGGTTCCAGCTGGGAACCAACTTTCCGGGTTACGAATAATTTCATTTGCGGTCAAAAGTGCTCTTAATTAATGGTTGAAAATCAGGTGCGCGAACCGGAACGGAACGTGTTCCATGTTGTCAGGTGGAAAAGGAGTGTGATTGATCTGTGATGAAATGTGAGAGAAACGTGAGGTCCTATATAGCTCTTCCCTCTTTGCCCCCTTTGTCCTATAGGGCACCACCAGTATGATTGGCCATGTGTAATTGCATGCATACAATGCTGGAGCATTGGTTTACTTGAAATGACACATACATGGAGGGTTGCATTTCATTATAAGTGCCAGGGAGCTTTAGTGTTGGATTACTTATTTAGCTGCTTCACCCTGT
The DNA here is from genome assembly GCF_963971535.1 of Notolepis coatsorum. NCBI lineage: Eukaryota > Metazoa > Chordata > Actinopteri > Aulopiformes > Paralepididae > Notolepis > Notolepis coatsorum. Next base: position 130,075,481 of record NC_140172.1, on the reverse strand, counting down.
CATGCCCTGTTTTCTCTGCCAGTGTGTTTAGATGCCCATGACGCACCCCGTTCTCGCTTAAAGTATGTAAATAAAATGCTAATCGACCACAAGAAAAAACGTGTGTTATGTTCTAGCTGTAAGTAATATATTTACGTATTGTATCGACAGTGTACAATGTGTACGTATTACTAGTAATAATAACATATTATATATTCAAACAATGTCAACTTTTTTACATTTTCAGAAAATGTATAAATTTGCCTGCCGGGCACTACGTTGGTAGGTTGGTGTTTTTAACTCGACACTACCGAAACACACTTTTCTGACAGCCTCACCCAAACCATAACCCTAACCCTAACCACACTATTGCCTAACTACTATTAACTAGTCTTATTACATGGCGTTTTCACAATCGCCGAAATGCTTGCTTGTGATTGGTCAATAGCGCGCGTCAGAGGTCCGTTATCACACGATAACGGACCTCTGCCAAGCAATAATGACCGCTGTGCGCAGCTGTTCGCAATCAAGCCCACTACACACACTGTATCAGTGCTGCTCAGCATATGCACAGCTGCACTCAGTCATCAGTGCAATCAGACCACAGACCTGCCGACTGCCGATAATAATAATCACTTTATTTGGACTGACAGAGCCACAGAACAACTGCGTTTGCATTTGATCTCATCTTGTCGATGGTGTACAATGAATTAGGTATATTTGTTAGTAAGTTAGCCATGTAATAAGCGGGATAATGTATAGCTATACTCGATCATTGTCGCAAAATAATTGACCTTCACTGACGTTTAAAACACCTCGGCGCTGCGCCTCTGTATTTTAAACTCTGTGTCGGTCAATTATTTTGCGACAATGACCTCGTAGCTATACATTATCCCTTACATAACCGCTAAATGAACCTTAAAACTAACCTTAAACCTAACCATAACCATAAACCTAACCCTTATTAAAACAAACCTTAACCCTAACTATAAGCATAAGATGGCTGTGTTTAGGTAGTGTAGTGGTAAAAGCACTCGCATACTACCACAGTGACTGCTGGTTCGATCCCCGGTCACAGAGTTTCTATTTTTTTGTTTTGTACATAAGACTTTTGCCGATACAGTATGTAAATATATTAATAATGTATATTATGTACATGTTCTCCTGTGGTTGATAAGTACTTTATTAACTTTTTCTGATGAGACCGTGTAACTCATCCCCTCAAAACTCATGCATTTCATTTAGCAGGCTGTGTGACATGTTCATCATGGTACATGTGTGAGAGAGAAGCCAGAGAATTTACCGTATTCACACAGCGGCCATTTTGCTCTTATGTCATGCTCAGGTTGTGAGGTGAAAAGGAATCCCAACCTGAGCAAAATGTCCGCTGTGTGAATATGGTCAATGTTTCCTGTTCAGGTTAGAAAGAGATTTAAAAAAAAATGTGCGTTGTTCCCCTTTAACACTAAAACTAGAAGAGCCATAGTAGGGAAGCATCATATTGTTTGGTATTGAGTGATACCTATGATATCAGGTGCATAAGCAATCATTATGGAGATTGGTGCTGGTGTGTGTGTGTGTGTGTGTGTGTGTGTGTGTGTGTGTGTGTGTGTGTGAGGTGTGTGTAGGTGTGTGTGTGTGTGTGTGAGGTGTGTGTGTGTGTGTGTGTGTGTGTGTGTGTGTGTGTGTGTGTGTGTGTGTGTGTGTGTGTGGGGGGGGGGGTCCATATCCTGCAGTCAACACCTCATGTCTCGTACATCACCACCTCTAACGGGCGTGTGGGTTGCCGGGGGTTACGCGGGGCACAGGAGATGGGTTGGTTGGGGGGGGGGGGGGGCGCCGTATAGTGCCCCCGCTCTGCTGGATGAATGGCGCTTTTCATGTCCGTTAAATGGAAGCTCTTGACCTTGTACTGACAGGTGTCAGGGGCGGTCCGCGCCGGAGAGGCAGACGAGCGGACGGGCTGTGCGCTCGTCGAGGAGGCCGGTGTCCCGCCATGAGGAGGGCACACCGTGGTCCCCGACGTACCAGAAGAAGGAGGGGTCATATGTTTGGGATATATTTCAATGAGCCGGGGTCCCAGGATGAGATGACGGGGGAAAAAAGCTGCCTCAAACCACACCCTCCAATCTTGATCCTCCAATCACAACTTCCCCTCGGACAACAGTTTGGGGTCCCCAACTTGACACCACGCATTAAGCTACAGTACAGCAGGCAAGTATGTTCTAAGTATACTCACAAAGCAGGCGTCTACTCATTAAGCAGGCATCATACCTGCATAGTCCCAAGGGGATTAATAAAGGAATATCTTATCTTATCTTACCTCACATCTTCCTAACCAGAACCTCACCTCTATTTTCATTCTTTCTACTCGTAGTCTATCTTGTTCTATACCTTCTATCTGATGTGTTTATTTTGATTGTCTCTTCTATTATTACCCTGCATGTACCTACCTCCTTGCTGCTATACACCTGCATTTCACCAAGGGGATCAATAAAGGAATGTGTTATCTTAGCTCATCTTATCTTATATTATCTTATCTTAATTCTCAGCTACAACACGTCAGATAAGAGCTATGTCACTCCAGCAGGAGCTCGTAGAGATCAATACATGTTGTGTGGGTTATAACTCCCAACCATATAGGTACTATAGAGTGACTACAACTGAGGCACGACATTGTTTTGGTTGTTTCTGAAGATAAGGTGGAGAGTTGTCATCTAAAATAAATTCCAGGTGTTGGTTGTAACATCTAAATTGAGGCTGGGGGAAATAGACACACCGCATCAGTTTTGAGAGGATAGAATTAAATCACATGTTGGCTAATTGTCAATGGTCAATAGATTATTGACTATTTTGTCATATGAGGCCAATGTATGAATAGCAGGCTTGATCGTGAATAGCGTTGAAAGATTGATTAACTTGGAAACAGTTTGTCTGTAATAATAATAATAATAATAATAATAATTGGCTTAATAATGTGTAATAAAGTTCAGAATTACCTTCAGTTCTGCACTGCAGGTCTCTTTGAGGTCTAAACATATATCCAAAGAAATTGTAGCCTAAATGATTGATGGGTGAGTTGCCATGATGCGCTTGAAGAATAACTTATGAATAACATATTCACCATCACCATGCGTCATAGAGGGCATTGCACAAACTGCAATATGAAACAGTCTGTGATTACTTTCATGAATGAAAATCACAAGCTATTGATAACCTCAATTGTAATGAAATAACAACACGTTGCTCCAAGTTATCACGTTGTGGCAGAATGTCACAAGCACAGATGGGATGCGCGCAGCGACAGACAAAGTTGATGATGTGGTAAGAAGCTTTTAATTTATACTTTTATATACACAGACACTGCCACTTTACTTTACTCAGTACTACTGCTGCTAACATTTGCACTAAGCTCATTTTAGCTCTTTCTAATTTATTATCTCATATGCAGTCCTGTATATTGTGTGTTTTGTATTGTGAAATTTTTACTTGTTGTTTGAATGAATGAATGAATGAATGAAAACTTTATTTAACAGATTGCAGAATGGGTACAAACAATACAGTATGGCTCAAGCTCAATACATACAATTGATAAGGGGATGCAGACCAGAGAAAGACGTTTGTCTTGTTTACATCAGGGTCCCCCATTTTCAATTCATAGTGACATTTATGACATACACAACATACATGACATCATGACATTTATACCGGCTCACTTGACCGCAGTACATTTATGGCATATCCTAGGGACATACATGACATACAGGTATATAGTACTGTTACACTGTTTAAATTATTTCAACTTTCTTTATGTCTTGCACAATAGAAAATTGACAATAAAGTTGACTTTTCTGGACTTTTTGACTTCGTTTTGCCTGCATTTCTCTTTACCGGTCTAAAATATTGTTCGACTACTGTGTCGGCATGTGTGTAACGGCCCACGCAATGGCTATTATTTTACGCACCTGTTGGTTTATTCTAGTCTAACAATACGTTCTTACCTTTTCTCCTATGGCAAAAGTCTTCGAAGGGCTGTCATTGCGTCAGAAACACTCAAAAACAGATCACCGGTGAAAAACTATCCCCGACTCCACGAACAGATGCACTCACACTAGACACACTTTCCCGTTAACTCACATTCCCGAACTAACGATGCTGCTGGAATCCATGCGGGTGAGCCGTGCACTCAGAGGGGAACTGCGCAGCCGCGAAACCAGGTACTTTCATTGGCACAAAATGGACCACTGACTAGAAGAGCGTGTGGGTTATGGCTTGAGTTTGAGGAATGTGGAGACTGATGTGCCTGATGTGATGGGATGACCCACGGTCTCATCATAGAATGCGACGTGTGGCAGTCTGTGTTTATGAAAATCAATTCCCGTTTTGTGAACGAAGAGGTTGCATTTTCCATGAGCTTTATTGTTCATATTTCTATTATTATTATTTAAAAAAATTCTTAAATACTTTATTGCTACTATGTAAGTGTGTATGTGTGTATATGGTTATATGCATGTATGTATGTATTTGTATATATATATATATATATATATATATATATATATATATATATATATATATATATATATATATATATATATATTGTTTTTATCATGTACAGTGCCTTTGAAAATCTTTGGCACCCTAACAAAATTAACAAAGAAGCCTGTGAAATTGTTTTATTTGTTCATCAACTGGTTCATCAACAAAATAGAATGGAATGATGTGTCGGTTGGAGTTTAGTAAATGATACTGTGAATTTATTCAGACCTCTTGGCAGAGGTTGAATTGTGGTCAGCAAAAGCAACCCCACCCCTACTCAACTCCAACCCACACATCAGACTAAAACAAATCAACAAAGTAAACAAATGTAATACCAATCAGGGCTCTTTTGGCTACAGGTTTCTGTTTGACAGCATTACAGATTCTACCTTTAATTTTATTTAGTTACACCTCTGTTTGCATTGCTATGCTATGTCAAAATGGCCACTGTGAAAAGGGTCTATAGGCAGCTTTATATGCCTGATGATAGACAGACAGTACAGTGCAGTGTAATGTTAGGTATAATAACGTAACCTATAATCAGTACCTAAAACGATAGTTAAGTATGTAACTGAGGTTCTATGAATCCTGGATTACCACCAGAGGCGGTGCTTAAAGCACTGAATCTTCCTTATTGCAATGGTCGAGTATTTATACCAACACAGTCACATGTGACCCCTGGGCCCAGGAGTTCAAAACATTGAATCCCTATTGACTGATTGATTGGAAATGTTTATTAACAGATTGCAGAATGGGTACAGTACAGTACAGCTCAATACACACAATTGTTAAGGGGATGCAGACCAGAGAAAGACTTTCGTCTTGTTTACATCAGGGGCCCCCATTTTCAATTCATAATGAGTTGAAATGAATGAATACAAATCTGATCCAATCAGATAGGGATTACAAGTTTTGAACTCCTGGGCCCTGATGACCTGAGCTAGGGTATATCTTCCAGGGTCATCAGCGGCTCGGTTCCTACAGAATCTTCTCACGCATTCACAAGGATTCAGAGTGACGAGCGCTCTGGCGTTCATCCAGGATTCATAGAACCTCAGTTACACTCTGCGCCAGCTGGATAGGCTGCTTTAGGTGCCCGTGTGAGAGCACCTTTGGGAGGAACGCTGTATTTAGCCACAGCGTGACACCTCAGACATGAGTCACTCTCTGTCACACTGTAGCTCACCTACACGTTTCACTGACCTGATGGCAAGGAGAAACGCAGCCTTAGCTGACAACCACCTTAGCTCTGCCTGTAGTAAGGGCTCAAAAGGAGGCAGACATAGAGCATGCAACACTAGGGGCAAGTCACATGCTGGAGCCCTCTGGGCGCTCGGGGATGCCCCTTTAAATGGTAAATGGCTGCATTTATATAGCGCTTTTATTACAATTTGTTCCTCACATTTTACCCATTCATTCACACATTCACACACCGACGGCAGAGGCAACCATGCAAGGTGCCAACCTGCACATCGGGAGCAATTAGGGGTTAAGTGTCTTGCTCAAGGACACTTTGACATGCTGCCTGTGGTGATTTATACTAACCACTAGATGGCCCCATCTACCAGGGTACATGGACCACACCACTACACAGTCTGTATAACTATGATAATGAGACACCTGTTGCAAGTTGACGTGTACGTTACCTACCTACCTGTTGTATGCTACCTAACTACTACCAGGACCTAAATAAATGATATTGAAAGAACCCCAGTTTCTTCATTGATGGACAGAAACATTACAAATAGCAAGCACACACCTCTCACAGCACCGAACGTACTCCTTCACATCCCTCTCCATGTTAGGCCAGAAGAAACGTTGCCTTGCCAGATGGAGGGTTCTGGCCCGACCTTGGTGTCCTGCCAAATCATGCACTCCCTCCAACGCCTTGTCCATCAGACTTGCCGGCAGCACCAACTGAAGCCTCTTTATCTTGCTTACTGGGTATCTTGTCTCCCTGTACAAGACACTGTCTCGGACCTTGAGCTTCTCCCAATGTTTCAGCACAGCCAGTGATATTGCATCTATACCAATTCTCTCCCGCCTGGAAGGACGTCGCTTGCGGACAACGAATGGCAGCACACCGGCGATGGCAGAATCTTGAAGCTGGTGATCCTCCAGCTCACGTAAGGTGAATGAAGGCAAGGTATCTTGACCAGCAGGTTGCAGCTGCTGTACCTGGTGAACGAGGCAAGTAGCCCTGTTCTCTGCAGTAGCCGTCCAGTCACTGTGATGCAGCAGGGCAGCCCTTACTTCAGAGGAGCCGCAGGAACCAGCCATGTCCGGTGCGGACTCAGATCCCTGGACCACCTGAACATGCTGGATGCTAAGCCTGAAAGCATCCTGCACTCTGCCAGCTTCTTCACCCTCTGCTTCATGCACCAAGCTACTGTAGGGTTCCTGAATGAGACGCCTGCTGATGGGAGAAGTGAAGGGGTCACGGCTGAGTGCGTCTGCAACAACATTCTTTGGACCTGGGATGTATTTCAAGTCGAAGTTGTAGGCCGACAACTTGTCCACCCATCGCTGTTCATAGGCGTCAAGCTTGGGCTTCGTCAGTATGTGGGTGAGTGGGTTGTTGTCAGTCCACACCGTGAAGCCGTGCCCTTTCAGCCAGTGACTGAACTTCTCCGTAACGCTCCACTTCAAAGCCAAGAATTCAAGACGATAGGTGGGATATCTCTGCTGCGACTTGCTGAGGCTTTTGCTGGCAAAGGCGATGGGGCGTGCCTTATCCTCTCCAGCGGGTAGCTGTGACAAGACTGCCCCTAGTCCGTCCAGAGATGCATCGACAGACAAGATGAAGGGCCTCGAAAAGTCTGGATGAGCCAGCACAGCACAGCTGAGGAGCTCCCTCTTGAGCCTATGAAAGGCTTCCTCACATGCAGGACTCCAGTCTGCTGCGGTCAACTTCCTGAACATGCCGGCACTCCTTCCACCACGGCCCTTCCTCTTCTGGCCCCCTGTCAGGGCAAACAGAGGCTTGGCGATGGCGGAGCATCCAGGGATGAAGCTCTGGTAAAAAAATACCATGCCCAAGAAGGACCTAAGCCTCTTCACGGAGGGAGTACAGCCATCCTCCTCCATTACGGCCTCCCTTGGCATGTTAGAAATCACATCCACCTTTGTTGGATCCACAGCAACACCACTCCGGTCGATTACATGACCAAGGAACTTGACTGACTCCCGCAGAAGATGACATTTCTTCGGACTCAGCTTGAGATTACTGCCCCTCAGCTTCTGGAAGACCACTCGCAGCCTGCTAAGGGCTTCCTCTTCGGTGGGGCCAAATACAAGGAGGTCATCCAGGTAGCAGAGCAAACTGGTGAAGTTGAGACTGCCAAAGATATCCAACATCATCCGCATAAAGGAAGCTGGACTGTTGCAGAGTCCCTGTGGCATTCTGTTGTATTCGTACAGGCCAATAGGTGTCGTGAAGGCAGTGTACTTTTTGTCTTCCTCGCACATGGGGACGTTGTAAAACCCGGAGGTTAGGTCCATTGTGCTGAAGAAGGCATTGCCTCCGAGAGCTGCCAGACAGTCGGCTTGGAAGCGGATGGGCATCCTTCAGAGTCCGAGCATTCAGCCATCTGAAATCTGTACAAATCCTCAGCCCACCATCCTTCTTCCAAACCATGACGAGGGGAGATGCATATTCGCTGATGGATTTGCGGATGATGTCCATCTCCTCCATCCCTGTGAGCACCTGCCGGAGATGTTCATAGTGGGCAGGGGGCACTCTCCTGTATGGCATGCGGAACGGCCGGTCATCTGTCAGGCGGATGCGATGCACAAACCCCTCTGCTTTGCTGCAGTCAAGTGAGTGCCTGGAGAATATATCCTGATACTCTTCGACAAGCTCAACAAGCTCCTTCTTAGAATGGAAGCTGGCGTGGCACGAGTCGATGTCGAGGGCACTCAATCCGAGGGTGGAGAGCCTGTCCCTGAGGTCGGTAGCTGTGGCAGCCGGCCTGATACCCTGTCCTGGCCTTCCTGCCTCCATCGTGCAGGAGCCCTGCTGGATGTCTAGGTCTTCCACCGCAAGGCAAGGTGAGACATCTGCGACCTTGGAGTTGCGTTTCAGGGTGATTGGTCTGGGTGAGAGGTTGGTCATCTTCACAGGCACCCACCGATCTCCCCACATTGGCGTGATAACCCGCCCAACAAGCACGTCTCTTGGTCTGGCCTTAGAGGTGCAAGGCTCCACGATGACTGTGCTTCCTGGAGACACTGGCACATTGCTGGGCAGCCTGCCCCACACCAGGTATTCGCGTTGAGGGAGCAGCGTGATGGCATGGGGTAACTTCACAGTGCCGATCCTGTCGGGGGCCTCGTCTCCCCTCCATCTGGTGGTACATGACATCATATCCAAGAACTGCTCATGATCAGGAGGCGAATGCTTGCCTGCCACAGATATGAGTTTCCAGTAGGTGTCACTACCTTTCATGACACTCATTAGGTGCTTGAGAACGTTTGATCCGATGATGAGGTCATCGCGCTGACCTGGGACCACTAGAACAGGGACGAAGCATTTCACTCCGTAGATGGTCAGTGTTAAGTCATATATGTATTTGGGGTGGGTCTGTTTTCCTCCACAGCCAACCAGCATAATCCTTCCTGCTGACTGAGGTTCTCCCACTAGGGCCCCAGCTTCTCTGAGCTTACATTCTGCCTCCTCATTCAGGGTGCAAGCCATGGATCCTGAATCAATCATGCCCTTCAGTCCAACTCTGTCATTCACTGTGACCTGAGTGTAGAACAATTCACTGAAAGCTGGCACCTCTGCTGATCTTTGAACCACGACTTCGCATTCTGGCATGGCTGAACAGGTGTTAACATAGAGAAGCTCGAGACTTGACTCATCTTCACTGAGGGTCTGCTGTCCACCCCCCACACTGCCCCTCTCTGAGTGTGGGTGTTCTAGTTTCCCGAAGGCTGATCCCGACTGGGGTCGCCCTGACCTGACTGCCTCTGTCCACGCCTGTTGCAGTCTCTCTTCCAATGACCTGGAGTGAAGCATGAGAGGCACAGATTCTCTCTCCTGCAGTGCATGAGCGTGGAGTGGCCGGTATCACCGCAGACCCGGCAGTTCCTCGTCTGAAAAGGACCCGGAGCAAACTGTCTTGGCGGGGCCGGTGCCGGTGCATGGGCTGCCACCTGCACATTCTGCTGTGTCATCATGCGACCCAAGAGGCTGAATAGAGCACGCATGGCATCTACGTCGGCCTCTGCAGTGAGGCCCGGAGCCGGCTGGCGATGACCTGGCTCAAAACCAGGTTGAGCAGTGGCCACTGGTACCGGGTGAGGGGCGATTAGCACCTGGGGAAGTTGTGGAGTGAGAGCGGCTGTTGGAGCCAGAATGAACTGGGCTGCTGTGGGCGAAAGCTGTGGGGTGAGTGCTGAGACCGATGCCACATCGTATGCTGCCGCAGTTGAGACAGCTGAGAGATGTGAAGCTGTGCTGACATGCACTGGCGGTGGTCTCTCTATGTGCTGTGGTATGGCCGTCTGGGTGTGGCTCAGTACATGTATCTGCGGGGCTTGAGAACGGCCTTGCGATGACCTGAGCTCACGCTGGTGGCTGTCGATGCGCTCCTGAACCTCGCTGGTCGACCATTCTTCAGCCGCTCTGATGCTGAGCCTGTTAAAAAGGACCGGGTCTGGACAGTACTTGATGAACATCATCGACACTTCACGTCCTGGATCCTCCACACTACGCCCCTGCCTCTTTAGACACTCGTCTGCAATATCAATGGCATTGTTCAGTCTCACCCAGTACTCCATCACTCCCTCCCGCTGCAGTGGCTTGATATTATAAAAGTCAGCCATGGGCATGGATGAGTAGGATAGCTCACCGAAGTGCTGCTTCAGAATGTCAAAGATCAGGTCGGGAGTCTTGATGGGGTCGAGTGTGGGGTTGTGTCGTAGCGTAATTCTCACTACATCTTTCGCCCCCCCCCCCCCCCCATTAGCTTAGACAGTATCTCTTGTGACTGTTGGTGTTTCGGTGTGTTTTTCTTTATAAGATACACCCCCATTACTTCCACCCACTCACGAACAGAGTATTTATCACTGCCATCGCCCCTGAAAATTGGTGGCTCCTTAACATCGGACTGCATGACGAGCTTTACACCTGACAAATTCAACTCAGGAGCTCTCTGCTCCGATTTAGGGCTCTCTGCTGACATGGACCTATTAACACCCCTGTCACCCTGTAACTGGGTCGCAATCGACTGACCAATCTGACTGGCCAACTCTGAGATGAGAGCACTCAACTCTACGTGAGAAGCTGTTTGTGGGCTTGGTAATTCATACCGGGGGACCTGGCCACCAGTGGAACAAAACCGTGGGGTTTGCAACCCACCCGCCCTAGGCGTTTGGCCTTCATCTACATGAGAAGCTGTTTGTGGGCTTGGCAATTCATACCGGGGGACCTGGTCACCGGTGGAACAAAACCGTGGGGTTTGCAACCCACCCACCCTAGGCGTTTGGCCTTCATCACCCAAAAACCAACCTCTCCCAAAGCCCACCCCAGATAAACTCTCTCCTTCAGAGACCCCAGCCCCTTCTGAGTTAGCTGCTGGTTCCATGACAATTGAAAAATTCAAAGAACTATACAAAAATAAAAATCATACGTACATAAGTACATATATAGTCACACAATATCCAATAATCCAATGTTCCTATTTGACACTTTAAAGTAATTATTCTCCTTTTTTTCAGCCTTTTCTCCTTTTCTCCTTTTTTTTCTCTTTTTTTTTTTTATAAAACCTTATCTAACAAAGTATTTGCTTTATTCTATTCGACACTTTGAAGTAATTATTCCCCTTTCCTCAGTTGTCAATCTTTTCTCCTTTTTTTTTTTTTTTTTTTTAACCCTTATTCAAAATGCCCCACACGGCCAAGAGTGACCAACTTGGAACGAAGGCGATCTTCAGCTTCCCTCTGCGATCGAGACGACATCGATGGCAGATGAATCCGAAGGTCGACGGCACCAATGTAACCGATGGTTTAGCTTGCGTTGTGTTCTGGTGTACTGTCAATAATCAGGCAGGACTGGATCTCAGGTTGTTTATTCACCCTGTAAAACCCAGACACAACACAGGAATTAATGTCTTGTCTTATCCTTTTGGCCACAAGATGGCGCCTTGGTTCTTAGATTCTCTCAACACTTCCAGAGAAACTCCATTTTAATTCACATTGAAATAGCACATGGAGTGAATAATACAATAACTCAATACCAAAAATAATACAATATGGGTCACTCATCCACCTGTTAATACAGATACAAAATAATACAATGTGGGTCACTCATCCACCTGTTAAAACAGATACATTAAAATAATAAACAAAACCACTGATAAGATTCAATCTTTACCTGTAAAACCCAGACACAACACAGGAATTAATGTCTTGTCTTATCCTTTTGGCCACAAGATGGCGCCTTGGTTCTTAGATTCTAATGGGAAGACATATCAGCGTCAGGTTTGAGGCCTACCCAATGTGTTACACAGAAAACATCGTCACTTCTAAATAACTTCACAGAGAGTGCACAACTGTTCCTCTCCAACATAAATAGTTATTACATATTATCAGGTTCATTGCCCTGCAACTTATCCACACATTTACACCATTATAAAGCTCTTTTAACCCAAAGATATGTCTAGAGCCACCCTATCCCCCCCCCCCTCACAGTGAACTGTGGTGTTCCACAAGGAAGCATACTAGGACCACTACTGTTCCTAATTTATGCAAATGACATGTCGTCAGCTTGTGACTGCAACTTGTTCCTGTTTGCGGACGACTCAGCCCTGCTGGTCTCTGACAAGAACAAGTTACAGGTTGAAAAAACCCTCAGCTCGGAACTAGGTAAAATCTGCATATGGCTCACCGACAACAAACTATCATTACACATGGGCAAAACAGAGTCCATTCTCTTCGGTACAAATAACAAACTCAGCAAAACAGACGGCTTCTCAGTTACAGTGGGTGACAATATTGTCACAAGGAAAGATGAAATTACCTACCTAGGTTCCATCCTAGAGGCTAATCTTTCCTGTGACAAAATGGCATCCAATGTAATAAAAAAAGTCAATCAACGAACTCGATTCTTGTACCGGATCTCCTCCCTGGTAAACAAGAATACCCTGAAGACTCTGGCAGGAGCACTCATTCAAGGGTACTACGACTATGCTTGCACCTCATGGTACCAAAGCACCTCAAAGGCACTAAAAACCAAATTACAAACATCTCAAAACAAACTAGTCAGACTACTGCTTGACCTGACTCCTAGAACCCACCTCACCCCTGCACACTTTGCCAACCTAGGATGGCTTAGAGTAGACAACAGAGTACAGCAACTTGCAATGGGCCTGGTCTACAAGATACACTACACGACCAAGGTACCCATGTACATGTCAAAATACTTCCCAAAGGTCAGTGAATACCACGATCATAACACCAGAGGGAGCTCCACAAATCATGTAAAACCCAGATTCGGCTCAAACAAGGGACTAAACACGTTTCGCAATTATGCCACAACAATGTGGAATGCCCTACCCAAAGCTGTAAAGGAATGTAAATCACTACCCACCTTCAAAAACACTCTCAAAGAACACCTACGGGAGACTGCAATTCAAAACTGGCCCCTACAAATGTCCTAACCCAGTTGTACGATAAAGACCAAGCATGGCTTTGTCAGTATTCCAATGTACAGCCCCACCCAACCCCACCCCACCTACCCAACCTCCTCCAATGTACAGTTTCCATGTCAAATGTATGTCAGTATTCCAATGTACAGTGTCCCCCCACCCCCCCCACCTCCAATGTACAGCCCCACCCCACCTACCCAACCTCCCCCAATGCACAGTTTCTATGTCAAATGTATATACTCTTCTTCTGGATTTTTTTTAGTATCACAAACAGTACTGTATTTGAAAATCTGGTATGTCATAAATGTATAGATGTAGCAGTACTGTCTATCTGTATGTCATGTGTGTCATATGATGAATTGAAAATGGGGGACCCTGATGGAAACAAGACGAAAGTCTTTCTCAGGTCTGCATCCTCTTAACAATTGTATGTATTGAGCTGTACTGTACCCATTCTGCAATCTGTTAATAAACTTTTCAATCAATCAATCAATCAAGAGCAGTCCTTACCTCTCAACACTTCCAGAGAAACTGGCGCGAGAGGGAAGCACGCTCAGAAATGAGAGACGCGAGGGGAAATACGTCACTTCGGCAGGAAGTGACGATGTTTCAAAACAAAAGACTTTTGATAATAAAATAATAATAATAAACAAAACAATGAAAAAAGGGTGTTTTGGCGAAATTCACAAGAGGGACATATTAACCTGTTACACCCAGCATATGGAAAAATGTGCCATAAGTGTCAAGGACAAAATCACTTTTCCAAGCAATGCTTTGCCAAGGAAAAAAAAGGCAGAGGGGAACGTGTACACACAGTAGAGGAAAATGACCTGTGTGATTCCTTCTTTGTGGGCATGGTGACACAGGATGAGGACAGACAGACAAGTGTGAATAGAGTGGAGCAGGACAAGTGGACCGAGCCCTTGCATATAAATGGAGCTGTAATTGCTTTTAAACTGGATACAGGAGCAAAGGCTAATATGATAAATGAACTTCACATCAGAAACATGAAAGTGAAGCCCCACATTCGTCCTAATCCCATTCCACTCAAAGCCTACAATGGACAGCCCATCCCCACAAGAGGAATGTGCAGACTGAAGGTGAGAGTTAAAGGCAAAGAGCATCACCTCATGTGTGTAATAGTTCCAGATGGACATGACTCACTGTTGGGAGATGAGGCATGTGAACAATTGGGTTTAGTCAAGAGGATGTATAGCATCAAAACAAATGCACAGAATGACATAGAGACAATAGTGGATCAGTATACTGATGTATTCAAAAGGTTTGGTGTCTTACCATACACCTACAAGATCCAACTGAAAGAGGATGCACAGCCAGTCATACATGCTCCCAGGCGGGTTCCAACACCGCTCAGAGAAAAAGTGAAGCAAGAGCTCGACCGAATGATGTCACTGGGGGTGATAAAGAGAGTGGAGGAGCCCACTGAGTGGGTGAATTCGATGGTGTGTGCCAAGAAGCCAAATGGTGATATACGTCTGTGCATGGATCCAAAAGACCTAAATGCAAACATAAAAAGAGAGCATTATCAGATTCCGACAAGAGAGGAAATAACGAGTGAAATGGCCGGTGCAAAGTATTTCAGTAAATTGGATGCTTCACAGGGCTTTTGGCAGATCAAACTGCACGAAGACAGCACAAAGTACTGTACATTCAATACACCGTTTGGCCGCTACTCGTTCCAAAGGATGCCTTTTGGAATATGCTCTGCTCCTGAAGTGTTCCACAGATCTATGGAGCACATACTGGAAGGTATAGAGGGAGCACGAGTGTATGTGGATGATGTGGTGGTGTGGGGATCCACACTGGAGCAGCACAATGAGAGACTCATCAAGGTTCTGCAAAATGTCAAAAAGCATGGACTAAAGCTCAACAGAGCAAAATGCCAGTTTGGTGTGAGAGAAATCACCTTTCTGGGAGACAAGCTTTCGAGTGCAGGTGTCGAGCCTGACATCCGCAAGGTGAAAGCTATAGTGGAGATGCCGAGACCTGAGGATAAGCAAGGTGTGTTGAGAATGATGGGAATGATAAACTTGGTTGGAAAGTTCATACCAACTTTGTCAACCAAGACAGTGCACCTCAGACAGCTGTTACACCACAAGTGTGACTTCAAGTGGACTGACAGTCATGAAGAGGAGTGGACAACACTGAAAACCATGCTCACAACGGAGCCAGTGTTGACATTTTTTGACCCGTCCAAAAGGATAAAGATTTCCACTGACTCATCCAAAAATGGGATTGGAGCGGTGCTGCTACAAGCGGATGGAGATGATTGGAGGCCAGTTGCCTATGCATCAAGAACGATGACAGTAACTGAATGTCGCTATGCACAAATTGAAAAGGAGTGTTTAGGACTAGTCTATGGATTTGAAAAATTCCACAGTTATGTGTATGGCCTACCAAGATTTGTGGCAGAGACAGACCACAAGCCGTTGATCTCCATCATAAAGAAAAACCTCAGTGAGATGTCACCACGCATACAGAGACTGATGATGAAGCTGCAACGTTATGATTTCGAGCTGATATACACACCAGGTAAACACATTGTGATGGCTGATGCTCTGTCCAGGGCAACGACACAGAGTGACGCACCTGTGAGCTCGACAGAGGCTGATGTTGAATTTCATGTGAACTTGATTGCAAAATCCCTTCCTGTGTCAGACAGAAAATCTAAACAGATTTCAGCAGAAACGGAGAAGGACCCCCTGCTACAGAGGGTCATGACCAATATGAAAGAGAGCTGGCCTAAAGGAGACTGTCAGCAATATTACAACATCCGAGCAGAGCTGAGTGTGATAGATGGACTGTTACTCAGAAAGAACACAATTGTCATTCCTCAGTCACTGAGACAAGAGATGTTGAAGAGACTTCACGAGGGGCACCTCGGAATGGAGAAATGTAAGAGAAGGGCCAGAACGTCAATGTATTGGCCAGGCATCAACACAGACATTGACAAGATGGTCTCGAGCTGTGTAACCTGTCTGAAACACCATACAACGCAGCAGAAAGAGCCCATGGTAACTGCAGACCTACCTAAGGTGCCTTGGCAAAAAGTGGGAACTGACTTGTTCCACCTGGATGGAAAGAATTATCTACTGGTTATAGACTATTTTTCTAACTATCCAGAGATAGCACTGCTTTCCAGCATGACAGCTACTTGTGTGATTACACATATGAAATCTATCTTTGCGAGACATGGAATTTGCCAGGTTCTCGTTTCTGACAACGGACCAGCTTACAACTGTAAGGAGTTCCAAAACTTTGCAGAAGAATATGATTTCCAGCATGTAACCTCAAGTCCCCTGTATGCCCAATCCAATGGTAAAGCAGAGAAAGGTGTGGGCATAGTAAAGAGGCTGCTCCTGAAGGCAAAAGAGAGTGGTTCTGATCCATATCTAGCTCTACTGAGTTACAGAGCATCACCACTAGAACATGGACTGTCTCCTGCTGAGCTTCTGATGGGACGGAGGCTGCAAACCACACTTCCTTGCACTGCAAAACAGAAGAAGAATAACATTGTGAGACAGAAACAGAAGTGTCTGCAAAACAGACAGAAAACAAACTATGACAAAGTCTCAAAAGGTCTAGTACCACTGTCACGGCGTGACACAGTGAGACTACAGGATTCTAAATACTGGGACAGGAGAGCCACAGTTCTGGAGGAAGTGGGTCCTAGATCCTACACCGTCAGAACAGAAGAGGGTCAAGTCCTAAGAAGGAATCGACGAAGCTTGTTGAAAACACCAGAGACACTTGGAGAACGGTCAATAGCTGATGACGAAGTTTGCACCACAGCAGCACCACCGACAGCTGGGCTGACAAACTTGCCACCACCAGCTGACCAGACACCTTCAACACCAGTACTGAGAAGATCTACACGTCAGTCTAGACCAGCGGTTCTCAACAGGGGTTCCGCGGCACACAGGGGTGCCGCGGAGAGCTGCCAGGGGTGCCGCGAGATGCCTGATGGGAATGTTTCTTTAAGAATATAGAATGACAACTATTTAACTAAACAAATAGTCTATCTAGTGCTTCATGTGTATACAATAATTGCCTAATCTAATAAGATGAACTAAAAAAGAAATCGATCAAAATGTCTTCACACGTTTCGTAAAGTTATTATAGAAACTTTACCAATTTAACGTCCGCGGCAGGCGTCATTGCTTTTACCAACAGATTTTCCAACGCATTTCCAGAGCAGTCGCATTCGTGTGACGTCACATCACGGGTCCTATCTCCGTTACAGAGCCGGCTCGCGGCTCTGGTCCGTTATCAAGGAAATGCAAAGCGATAATAATCACTAAATGCATTCAGTGCTGGATCTAATCAAATGGATTTATCGAGACACGTTATGGAAAGTTCAAGACCGGATCACACAGCTTCAGAAAAGTGCTTTACACGCGACGGTGATGGGCTACTCGCCAAGTGCAGAACAAGTGAGTGCTGCTGTGTTATGATTATTATGACAAGTAACTCACGATGCAGCACTTAAGGTGTTGATACCATTCAGCACCACATATTTGTGTGAAGCTGGATTTTCATCCATGACAGCTCTGAAAACCAAATATAGGGCCAAGTTGAGCCTTGAGGATGACATGCGTGTTGCCTTGTCAATGTCATCGATCTCCCCACGTATTGACCGTATCATTAGCCAGAAGCAGCAGCAGACCTAGACCCTTTCGTGACTGTGATGCACCGAGTGAATCCACAGTCACTTGCTCCTAAATAGGAAACCAACCTAGATTCACCCTGAAGGACTGGTTCTAACCGAACTGTTCGTTATACAACAATCACAGAGACATTTCAAAGGTACTCACAGTTGCACGAGGGTTTCGGACAGAGATACGGGATGGTTTGAAAGCTCGCCGTTGCTAATAAACATTGTAAATAATTGTTATAAACTGGTCAGCACTGCATTATTTCCAGCGTTGGGTGCATGATGCGCATGCGCTGTGATCACAACCAGGCAGCCAACGCCGGAAATAATGCCGTTTTGAGCAGTTGATAAATATTATTTAAAATGTTTATTAGCAACGCCGAACTTTCAAACCACCCCGTATCTCTGTCCGAACCCCTCGTGCAACTGTGAGCACCCTTGCCATGTCTCTGTGATACATGTATAACGAGCGGTTCGGCCAGAACTAGTCCTTCATGATCAACATACGTTGGTTTCCTATCGAGGAGCAAGTGACTGTGGATTCACTCGGTGCATCACAGTCACGGAAGGGGCTACAGCAGACCTCACACTGAGCTAGAAATGTCCACAAGTGCTTATTTTCTGTATTTATTTATAATTTGAGACATTTTGAGAAATGGTCACACTAGTTATTTTTTTGGAAAACAGTGCAGCTGCAACAGAGCACTTTATTGATATTTTTCTGTATTTAAAAAAATAAATACATGATTTTCTGTTTGAGAAATGGTCACACTATGTTGTTTTTATGGAAAACAGTGCAGCTGCAACAGAGCACTTTATTGATATTTTTCTGTATTTAAAAAAATAAATACATGATTTTCTGTTTGAGAAATGGTCACACTATGTTATTTTTATGGAAAACAGTGCAGCTGCAACAGATAGCACGTTAGTGATCCTTTTCTGTATTTAAAAAAAAATACATGATTTTCTGTTTGAGAAATGGTCACACTATTGCTATATTTATTTATACATTTAGACCTGAAACACCTGCTAATAATGCATTATATAGCCTGCATATACACACAAATGTGTTTCCCGGTTTCAATGGGTTAAATAAACGTTATTTTGAAAGCAAGCACTTTTGTCATCATCACCGGAAAAGTCTTTACCGTATGTAGGCGTGCCCTGGAATATTTTTTTGGACACAGGGGTGCCTTGGCAGCAGAAAGGTTGAGAACCCCTGGTCTAGACCACCTGACAGACTTCAGTATTTGTAAAGAACAGCACAGAGCTCTATCCTTTTGCATTAAAAAATATATATATAAAAAAGAAAAAAAGAATTGAGGAGGCAAAAGGAAAATAATTATAGAGCATGATGTATATATATAACGTTGATTTATGGTATGCAGGTTAAAGTAAATAGAGATAATTGTATTTGGAAATAGCAACAGTAGAAAAAAACTAAAAGATGACTGTGTTTTGAGTCAACAGAAATGTTTACATTTATTGTTGTATGCCAGTATAGCATTCATAGAAAGGAGGATGTGGTGATTTATACTAACCACTAGATGGCCCCATCTACCAGGGTACATGGACCACACCACTACACAGTCTGTATAACTATGATAATGAGACACCTGTTGCAAGTTGACGTGTACGTTACCTACCTACCTGTTGTATGCTACCTAACTACTACCAGGACCTAAATAAATGATATTGATCTTCATTGATGGACAGAAACATTACAGCAGGAGCGGGAATCGAACCGGGAACCTCCGGATTACCAGAAGACTGCCACTGTCGCCCCCAGTGAAGAGAGACCAGCCTGTGGCTCCCCACTGTGCCATTGTCGACCATAGCATGTTGCAATGAAACACCTTCAGGGTTGAGGGAGATGGGCCTTTGTCCAAGAGGGATTGTAAAAACTCCAGTTCGACCTCCATGGTTCGGGGCATGTGTGTATTGTTCCGTACACGGTTCGAATGCGTACCGTTCCACCCCTACTATTATTTGATATTATGTCTGTTATGGTATGTTTTTGTTATTTAATTTGTGTAATTATTTTACACTTATCTGTTCCTCTCTACATGTATATGTACAGTATACAGTACCATTATAGCTGTACCCCTCTACATGTGTATTTATACCACTATATCTGCACCCCTCTACATGTGTATTTATACCACTATATCTGTACCTCTCTACATGTGTATTTATACCACTATATTGGTACTCCTCTACATGTGTATTCATACCACTAATTCTGTACCTCTCTACATGTGTATTCATACCACTATCTATACCCCTCTACATGTGTTTCAAGTTTCAAGTTTCAAGTTTCTTTAATAGTTGTCATACTTTTATACAAAATGCTTCTTACTGTTACGCTCCAGAGACTGTGCAAGACAAGATAAGTATGAAATAAAATAACATAGTATAGCATGTAAATTAGAAGTAAAAAATGAGGTCACAGTGTTCAGTATAGACAATGTACAATGTTCGATGCAGAGTAGACGTAACTGAGTTACCATATAATATACAATACTGTGTAGTGTACTAATATACAATACTATATAGTGCAAGGCAGAAATAGGATGAGGTGCAATTTAGGTACAATTTACAGTAGGTGTACGAGTTGTAGTGCAAATCCTTTATCAATAAATATAAAGTGTGTTTGTGTGATCTAAAGTGTGGAGAGTGGGTGCTGCAGTGTGTTGTTTGTTTAAGTGAGTGTGTGCGTGTGGGTGTGTGTGCTGTGTGCATTTGATGGTTGTTGCATAGTGTTTATTGTTCGTTTAGCAGCCTGATGGCCTGGGGATAGAAGCTTCTTCTGAGTCTTTCTGTGCTCGCCTTAAGACTCCGGTATCGCTTGCCTGACCGCAGCAGTTCAAAGAGGCAGTTGTTCGTACCATACCAGTATTCATACCACTATATCTGTACCTCTCTACATGTGTATTCATACCACTATCTATACCCCTCTACATGTGTATTTATATCACTATATCTGTACCCCTCTACATGTGTATTCATACAGTACCACTATATCTGTACCTCTCTACATGTGTATTTATACCACTATATCTGTACCTCTCTGTGTATTCATACCACTATTATCTGTACCCCTCTACATGTGTATGTATACCACTATATCTGTATACTGTTGATGTTGAGCACCACACGCATCATTCTGGTGTAGCACCCATCCAAGGACTTCTGCAGGGTGGGCTTCAAGGTCCAGCATTCACTGCCATACAAAAGGACAGACTCAACTGTTGCATGAAAGAAGTTGAGCTTGATTTGACGGGGGAGGTTGGATTTCCACACACTGGTCATGCCGTTCAGAGCCCTCCACGCAAGCGCCTTCCTCACTTTAAGGTCTTGCTCAGACGAGTTGACCCACGAGCCCAGGTATTTGAAATCACCGACTTCCTTTAGAGCAGAGCCTCCTGTTGTTCTTAGAGGTGGATGATCCAGGAGGATGTTATACATTATGACCTCGGTTTTCTTGGCATTTAGCCTAAGGCCAACCTTGGCGCACTCCGTCTCCACTCTGCACAGGAGTTCCTGTGCCTGCTCCACGTGGTCAGAGAGCAGGCTGATGTCGTCCGCGTAGTCAAGGTCTGTTAGGACTATGGCGGGGTGTCGTCTCGATCTCCTTGGGGTTATTGTGAGACCAAGTTCCTGCTCCCGTCCATTGATGGCCTTCCTGAGCGCATAGTCAAGGACTATGACGAAAAGGAAGGGGGCAAGGGTGTCCCCTTGCATCACTCCAGCCAGGATGTCAAATTCTTCACTGTTGCCGTCTGGGGTTACCACCTTGGCCCTTGTACCCGTGTGCATGGTCCCTATGGCCCGGAGTAGATTGGGAGGGACTCCGTAGGCCTTGAGTATCCTCATCATCACGGCTCTGTGTATCGAGTCAAAAGCCTTTTTGAAGTCGATAAAGCACAGTACTGCTGTCAGGTTGTTCTTCTTCACCTCCTCGATGATTCTTCTCAAGGCCAAGATCTGGGCCACAGTGGTCCTCTTCTCTCGGAAACCATTTTGGTTCTCCCTGAGGTGGGGGTCGATGGCATTCCTTATCCGGTTTAGTATCATGCGATTGTACATCTTTGCAATGACACATGTCAGACTTATGCCACAGTAGTTGTCTGGCTTCGAGAGATCTCCGGACTTAGGCACTGGGATGATGTTAGAGAGAGACCACATATCAGGCTGGTTGTTTTTCATCAGGGCATGGTTGCAGAACTCCAGGATGATGTTGTCAAGGTCACAGTTCTTATAGACCTCTGGGGGAATGCCGTCCGGCCCAGAACTTTTTCCCTGCTTCAGTGTGGATTTTACTTTGGTAAACTCTCTGGCTGTAAAGGGACCATCGTCAATGGTGAGATTCGTGAGGATGGCAGGTATCGTCTCCTCATCTTCATCCACTGTCAAGTGTGTTCCCAGTAGATTTCGGAAGTGAGTGAACCAGGAGGTCACCCTCTCCTCTGGGCTGTTGCCTTCTACCTGTCCCTGCTTCGACCTTTTCCTCCCACTCATCTCATTGATGACCCTCCATGCCTCCCCGTACTGCTGTTCACCATGCGCTGCCTCCACTCTCTGCACCTTCTCCATCAACTCCTCCCCCCTTATCTTGTCGTAGGTATCGAACAAAAGCTGTTTGGCCTTTTTCAGTACCTTGCGATTTTCTGCAGTCTGCTCATGCCCGTAGCCTCGTCGTGCCTCCTCCACGCCCTCACGCGCCACCATGACTTCTGGGTGTTTGGACCTCCGGGAGACCCCATTCCTCTCCACCACTGGAACACACATCCTGGCCGCCTCTTCATTCGCAGCAACGAACCGCCTGTATTTGGTATTAGGCTCCTCCTCCTCACCTAGCAGCTGAAAGCAATTCCTCACTTCCACTGCGTACCTAGTTTGAAGGCCAGGGTTGACTGAGAACGCCTTCCAGTCATACCGGGTCTTCAGGCTTGGTTTGGGGACCCTGAGGCTCAGTCGCACCCTCATGGAGACCACTCGATGATCAGAGCCCACAGAGTTGAACGTGCTGTAAGGTTCAGCATTCAGGATGGAGTTCCTCCACCTTCGTCTTACTAGTATGTAGTCCAGTTGACGTTGCATTCCGGTAGCCCGATCCTGGAAGGTCCATCTCTTGCCCCTTCTTTTCTGGAACATGGTGTTCGCAGCCAGTATCTCGTGTTCCATCAGGTATTCGCCATTGCGATTGGTGGATTTGTGGTGTGTGAAAGGTGCATCCTCTGGTCCGAGCCTTGCGTTGAAGTCACCCAGGATTGCTAGGAAGTTGTGAGCCGGGATATCATAGACCGCTGTTGCAAGGTCCTCATAGAACTTCTCCACCTCCTCAGCTAGTGCCACATTGGTGGGTGAGTACACGACTATGACAGTTGTAACTGGGTTGCCATCAAAGTCAGCAATAAGGATCCTGTTGGTGTGATAGCGTACCCTACGGAGAGCTTTACGTGCCCGAGAACTCAGCAATAGCCCCACGCTGCCAGTGGCAGCTTGTGCCTCGTTTCACCACGCTGATGAGGTGATGAACCAGCATCTCTCCACTCTGTGATACACTATCTGATCCTCAGCATGCACTCTTCTATGCTCCTGGATTCCCAGGATCTCAACTCCCCTTTCCTCGGCACAGTGTGCCAGTTCCTCCAATCTTGCTTCTTCTCTCACTGTGTTTGCGTTGAAGGTTCCCATGGTGAATGGTCTCCGACAACGCAGGGGTGCATTGGACCGCGTGCTGTGATCGGATAGAAGCCTCCCTTCCGGGTTTGGAGTCCTATCGTCATACTGTCCTCTGGGGAGAGGACCAGCACCACCATCCTCTGCTTGGTTCCTGCGGACTCCCGCCGCTGGAAGTATAGGTTTAGGAATTACTTTGTTCTCCATATTTTAGGCCTTACAATGCGCAATTTAAAGACTGTGGGGCGCAACTCCTCGTAGTCCTACTTTGGCCGTTTCAGGCATGATCCCTTATCCGCCCTTCACTCCAATGCCTCCAGGTGGTAGACGGCTCGGAGCCAGGTGCAAGCAGCACCTGTGGTTTTTGTTCGGAGTGTCCTTCACCTAGATGGGTTGCCTTGCATGGCTATGAGCCCCACCTGCCCTATGCACCCTGTATCCCTAGGTAGGGAGGCTAGAGAGGGTACTAACACTTACCCAAGGTGGACCCTCAGACTAGTGGAGGGAAGGAGTTGTCTTACTTCTCCATTCTAGTTTGGCTTTCGCTAGAACTAGCCACCGCCCATTAGTCCTCCATGAGTAATAATGAGTAAAGTAACATTTCCCCACAGACAGACATCTGAGAAACCCCTGTCATGTGCTTCTCTACATTGGTTTTGGTTTCAGTACCTTATTTCCAAATACAAACAGGTCTGCTAGAAACAAGGACATAAACAGATAGCTGAATTTAGCCAATTTTTTTTAAAAAAAGTTAAAAAAAGAAAATAAGATTTTTATTTTATTTATTTTTTTAAAGCTGTAGATGTGTTGACTCAGTTTGGCACCACATACTTATGTGAATCTGGGTTTTCTACTCTAGCATACCTGAAAAACAAATACAGAAACAGACTAAATGCTCAGCATGACCTCATAATAGCACTTTCAAAAACCAAGCCCAGAATAGATCTGCTGGTTGAAAACTTCAACCAGCCACATACCTACCTCTCATTAGATTTCATTTCGTTGTGCCATAGATGAAATATTATACCCCTTCTAGCATGTCAGGTCAGTAGAATGTTGCTCTATGTTGGGGTTTAAGGTTGAGGGACGGAGGGAGGGGGTAAGAAATGGAGAGTTGAAAAAGGGGTGAGAAATAGAAAGGAGAGTAGAACATGTTTGTTTTTAAAAGTGCTACAAAATTGTATGTACTTTATGTTATGAGGTGGTGAGCAACTTAACATTACACTCTGATTATTGCTGTGATGTACTTTTATAATTAAATAAATACATTTCATATACATTTGAAATTCATGGTTTGTTGTGTTCTTTATCAGTAGTTTATAAATGTATGTTTTTTTTCTTTTTTTTTATGGTCTTTCTTTTCCCCCCTTCTTTTTCCGTTTTTTTCTCCGATCCCAATGTTAGTCGTTATGCCAATTCCCAATCCCCTTCCTGGTCGTTGCGCACTCTACCCCCTACCGTCGGTCTGGGAGGGCGGAGACTATCACATGCTTCCTCCGACACATGTGTACCCAGCCCGCCGCTTCTTTTCACCTGGCAGCGCGGACTCTCACTGGGAGAGTGTAACGTGTGGAAGGTCACACTACCTCTCCCAGATCCTTCCCTTGCTGTGCAGGCGCCCCGACCAAACTGTAGGAGTCGCTGTTTACAACGACTAGGACCCACCCTCGCCGGGTTTCCCACCCGCTAACACTGCCAATTGTGTTCGTATGGACGGTCGGCCAAGCCGGAGGCACCACAGCTGGATTCGATCCCACTGTCTCTGTGGTGGTAGACAGACGCTTAGTCCGCTGCGCTACCCGGCCGCCCTATAAATGTATGTTATGGCAATTCATGATGTATTTTTGTAAGTTTGGGTCCCGGGGAAACACCACATTTGTCTTTTGGGTCTCGAGCTGAAAAAGTTTGGGAACCCCTGGTCTATAGCACTGTTGCTGTGTGTTGTGCTCTTAGCAGTGCAGCTCACATCACCTATGTTTGATTACTTTATGATTAGTGTATCTACAATTGATCAATATAGCATTTATTTTGAACACCATCTCTATTAAGTACTTCTTATAGACTGTATCTTTCATGTTAGAATATAAAAGACATTTAACGGATTAAATAATTTGTTACTGAAATCAGTGTGGGGAAAACACAATGAATCCAACATGAAACTGATTGTGAAAATTCCATAGTTCCCATCACGCCCGGTGTTGCCATTCTGGAAAGTTCGGGCCCAACCTTCTGACAGTGTGAGTAGCGTGAACCATTTCATATAAAAGGGACCCATAAGTGGTTTGTCAACACAAGAGACAGCTGAGGCAAAACAATGCTACGCAGGGTAACATAGTAGTGTTTTACTATCATATTGGCTTGGATTTACACTTTGAATCATTTAATTACTTTGCATTTCAAATATTAAATTAATGTTAATTATTACATTCAAAATGTTTAAATATATTCCAGAGAACACTTCCCAAGTGTTTTATATAGTGTTCTGTGATGCTACTAGTCTGGTTAGGCTCATTCATGTTAATATAATGACAGCTATACTGTGTGTTTTACCAACCTTATTGCATCCTTCCAGAGTATCACAGAGAGCTTTGGAGCGGCCATCTCCAGCCTGAGCACGGCTCACCTGACCGACAGTGTGATCCACAGGAGCAAGCGCATGATGCTCGACACGCTGGGTGTTGGTCTACTGGGAACTAGGACCGCTGTCTTCAGCAAGACTCTCCAGTATAGCCAGGTACCTACCGTCCTCCACTTCTTCACTGCACTGGGAGGGAACTGTACTGAAGTGGTCTGGTAAAAGAATATATATTTATATTATTTTGTTTAGGCATTTTAATATACAGTATAACAGATATCTAGAAGGGGTGGGGGTGGGGGTTATATAACGTGATATTTTGCGTGACAATCCCATTTTTACGCAATATAAATCATTGTAGTGAGGTGAACAGACTGAAAACATTATCTTATTAGACAAAACAGATGATGTAATATATTTATGTAACAATGTTTTCCATTGGGGACATCATTTGCAGTTGAAAAAAGGTAATACTATTGTATCGTGGGACCCTGGCAATTCCCACCCCTACCAGATGAAGACAGTTTGACTGTTAAAACATTGGTGATTAAATAACTATATGGAGCCACAAGTTATATTCCTCCTCAGTACCAGCACTTTATAGATTATAGTTCATATTCCTCCTCAGTACCAGCACTTTATAGATTATAGTTTATATTCCTCCTCAGTACCAGCACTTTATAGATTATAGTTTATATTCCTCCTCAGTACCAGAACCTCAGATTATAGTGTTTATATTCCTCCTCAGTACCAGAAACTCAGATTATAGTGTTTATATTCCTCCTCAGTACCAGAACAGAAACTCAGATTATAGTGTTTATATTCCTCCTCAGTACCAGCACCTCATAGAGATTATGATGTTTATATTCCTCAGTACCAGCACCTCATAGAGATTATGATGTTTATATTCCTCCTCAGTACCAGCACGGCAGCACCTCATAGATATTATTATGTTTATATTCCTCCTCAGTACCAGCACCTCATAGATATTATGTTTATATTCCTCCTCAGTACCAGCACCTCATAGAGATTATGGTGTTTATATTCCTCCTCAGTACCAGCACCTCATAGAGATTATGGTGTTCTTTTATGTACTCTTTCATTTGCACTGCTGTTTATTTTATTTTTGTGGTTATGTACAAACCAGTGTTTCCCCCAATGTTACAATGCAGTATATTTGGCTAACACATCTATTCATGAATGAAACCTTTTCTTGACATAATTTATTTTGCTTGCATACAATCCAGTCTATCTTTACGTTGTCTTACATAATGCAACACATGTCAGATCCAGGATGCCTGGAGGTTCTTTCTCTTCTGTATTAATGTTTCATTGTCTGTTATTGATTATCTCCCCTCGCAGTGGTACAGCTCAGTGGAGAAGAGCAGTGTCTGGGGCAGATCAGCAGTAACTCTACCTCCTCAGTATGCCGCCTTCGTCAACGGCGTAGCGGTAAGTTTGACCAATTGCCGTTATTTACCGTAGTACTAATTTGTGTAATTAGTCCCTAATTTGATCTCTGTTGTGTCACATTGACTGGTTGTAGGTGCATTCTATGGACTTTGACGACACTTGGCATCCAGCCACTCATCCGTCAGGAGCGGTGCTCCCCGCCCTGCTGGCCCTAGCAGAGTCTCTGCCCAGTCGGCCCTCTGGACGTGAGCTGCTACTGGCCTTCAACGTCGGCATAGAGGTGCAGGGCAGACTCCTGAGGTTCTCCAGGGAGGCCCACAACATTCCTAAAAGGTGAGCCTTTGTTGGTAGCAATCCCGTATAATAACCAGAACCCCTGTCATCAGTCAACCCCATCCTACGCCAACTACACTGGCTTCCCATTAAACACAACATAGATTACAAGATCCTCCTCCATACATTCAAGCCGGCCATCCAAAACCTCGCCCCTCCATACCTGTCCGACCTCCTCCACATCAACATTTCCACCCGGTCCCTCAGGTCTGCCTCCTCCATCAACCTGACCGTCCCCCCAGCCAGTCTGTCCACCATGGGGTCAAGAGCCTTCAGCCGCTCTGCCCCTCGCCTCTGGAACTCCCCCCCCCCCGACATCAGGAACATTGACTCCATTATCCCATTTAAAACCCACCTCAATTTTAAAAATGTATTTTTTGGTTTTAATTGTTGTACGGCGACCTTGAGTGTCCTGAAAGGCGCCTTATAAATAAAATGCATAATTATTAATCTACACACTGGATTTTCGGAGCTGGCCAAACTATATTTCATTATATGCTGTCAAAGCATGCAGGAAGAATAATTTGTAGACATTTGCTTTGAGGGGGGGGGGGGGATCATGATCCCACAGCATCGATCCCTAGACTAGAATCCTGATGTTTTCTCACTCCTCTGCTCTCTCAGGTTCCACCCTCCTTCTGTGGTGGGGGTGATGGGCAGTGCTGCAGCCTCAGCCAAGCTCCTGGGATTATCCCCAGCGCAGTGTGCCCATGCCCTGGCGATAGCGGCCTCTTCTGCCGGGGCTCCCATGGCCAACGCTGCCACCCAGACCAAGCCTCTTCACATTGGGAACGCTGCACGGAGGGGCCTGGAGGCGGCCCACCTGGCCTGGATGGGGCTCGAGGGGAACCCAGGCATCCTGGACCTGGAGTCCGGGTTCGGGGTGTTCTACAAGGACTACAGTCCCTCGAAGGTGCCTGGCTCGGCTGCTGGTGGTGGGTTCACATGGATCCTGGAAGAGCAGGACGTGGCCATCAAGCGCTTCCCAGCTCATCTGGCGATGCATTGGGTGGTAGACGCGGCCCTGGCAGCAAAAGCAGAGCATACGTGTAGAGTTGGGACCTTGGACCACAGCAGGATCAGGAGGGTGACTCTCAGAGTGCCTTCCTCCAAGTACATCGACTGTCCCTTCCCTGCCACGGAGCACCAGGCCAGGCACTCGTTCCAGTTCAACGCCTGCTCGGCCCTGCTGGACGACGAGGTGACAGTGGGCTCCTTCAGCGGAGCTCAGATAGGCAGACCTGCTCTGAGGGAACTCCTATCCAAGGTCACGGTGGAGAGTCCCGGGGATAACCAGCCCAGCTTCGACAAGATGTACTGCGAGGTGACGATAGAAACCGAAGAGCCGGGGCAGAGTTTCTCAGCCAGATGCGATACCTTCTACGGCCACTGGAGGAAGCCACTGAGCCAAGAGGACCTGGTGGGAAAGTTCCGGGCTAATGCTTCCACAGTGTTGTCCAGGGAGGGAGTGGAAGGAGTGATGGACGCCGTAGGAAATATAGAGAGAAGCGAAGACTGTTTGAGCCTGGGCTCGCATCTAAAGATGATGGGGAATCATCACAACACAACTATGTAAATGTATTCATGAAGTCCTTTGTTTCACCCTCATGTTTACGTTTTTGGGGAACATGGCCCAATACTATAGGATTCATTATGTTGGCATGTGAAATCTAGGAAGATACATGTTTTGCAGCATATAGTATTTAATTTGAGAGTGCTTCATATAGTAACAAACCAATATGTCAACACCGGTGCCAGCTCTCTGCCACGAGAACAGAATCCATGGAGTTAGAGACAGAATGAGAGCGAGAGAGATGGAGAATGTGGAATGAGAATGTGGAGTGAGAGAGAGAATGTGGAGTGAGAGAGGGGATGTGGAGTGAGAGGGGATATGGAGTGAGAGAGAATGTGGAGTGAGAGAGGGGATGTGGAGTGAGAGGGGATGTGTAGTGAGAGAGGGGATGTGGAGTGAGAGGGGATGTGGAGTGAGAGGGGATGTGGAGTGAGAGAGAATGTGGAGTGAGAGAGAATGTGGAGTGAGAGAGAATGTGGAGTGAGAGGGGATGTGGAGTGAGAGAGAATGTGGAGTGAGAGAGAATGTGGAGTGAGGGAGAGAGTGTGGAGTAAGAGGGGATGTGGAGTGAGCGAGAATGTGGAGTGAGAGAATGAGAGCGAGAGAGATGGAGAATGTGGAATGAGAATGTGGAGTGAGAGAGAGAATGTGGAGTGAGAGAGGGGATGTGGAGTGAGAGGGGATGTGGAGTGAGAGAGAATGTGGAGTGAGAGAGAATGTGGAGTGAGAGAGGGGATGTGGAGTAAGAGGGGATGTGGAGTGAGAGAGAATGTGGAGTGAGAGAGAATGTGGAGTGAGAGAGAATGTGGAGTGAGAGAGAATGTGGAGTGAGAGAGAATGTGGAGTGAGAGAGGGGATGTGGACTAAGAGGGGATGTGGAGTGAGCGAGAATGTGGAGTGAGAGAGAATGTGGAGTGAGAAGGGATGTGGAGTGAGAGAGGGGATGTGGAGTGAGAGGGGATGTGGAGTGAGAGGGGATGTGGAGTGAGAGAGAATGTGGAGTGAGAGAGAATGTGGAGTGAGGGAGAGAGTGTGGAGTTAAAGAGAGAATGTGGAGTCACAGAATATCCCTTAGAAGTTAGCAGTCAATAAAACTTGTGAAATTTCATCTACCAGGTTCACTTCACATTCATCTTATCAAAGAACATTATAAAGCACCCATCTGTTGAACAGGCTTAGCAGAACTAAATGCAAAACCCCCATTAAGATGTTCCGAGTGCTAGACATTTTGTGTGGGTAGGGGCTGATGAAAACACCACTCTATACAAACATCTCGTAATCAGTCACCTCTACAGTTCATTAGGCATCGACAGTAGAGCACTTTACTTAATGGCCCACGTGCAAAAAAAACACAAAACAAAAGAGGCCACGACAGTTCCCTTCCTCGCGCTTCACGAGTCCCTGGAGGATCAGGCGAGCTTCAGCACCTCTCGCACCATCGTGCCGACACCGTCGAAGACCTCGTGGAGCGGAGCGGAGCACATGAAGGCACAGGTGGTGACCAGCTTGTTCTTGGCGTCCACGTGGCTCTCGCCGACGCTCTTGCTCACGTGCTTACAGCCCAGCTGACTGATGGCCTCGGCGGTGTCGGTGGTGTTTGGGTACCTGGGGGGGGAGGGAGGGAGAGGGGGAACTGTAAAGTCCAATGCACACGGCCGGCGATTTTTGCCAGGTGACCGATTTTTTAAGACAGAATTGTATCACTTCTGTTGTGAAGGGCCAGATTAAAGCTGAGAATCTACATTTATTGTTTTATATATACACGGTATATCCCTTTAAGCCTGCGTTCGAATCATAGTAATATTCGCTTTCCTTATTGGATAACGCCATCGGCGCCATACCGCAAGCCCCCAAAGTCAGGTTCAAAGGCGAACCCGGGCATGTCGTAACATGCCCGGAGACAGCGTATTGATTCGAGACGAGAACTGAGGTTTGGCACTAGATAGCCAATTAAGTATATATACGGCGCAGGTGCGAACAGCAGCAGTGTTCGTCTAAGTAGCTGTTCAGCAGTTCGGTAACAGTGAAGTGAGCAGCAGTGCGTCTAACAGAGCGTTGAGAACCATGTGCGAATTGAATAGTAAAGTGTCAGATTTAATGCAGTAACGTCAAGTTCGACTTAGTTTAATGTGAAGTAAATAGTCGTTAATTTATTGTGTATCGTGCCAACCACAGTTCGTTCGTGTGTAGCATTACCCAGTGGTTCGTTCGTTTAGCTAGTGGACCTTAGCCAGTGCGCGTGGACTAAATACATTGGTACCAGCACACGAGGAGGCCTAGTCGGAGAACCTACTGGACATGTGCACAGGAGAACCGACGGCGGCGATTGCAGAACCAGTATTGGTTGGATTATATTGATTGTGGAACGTATTACCCGGAGAAGAGCATCGTTAATCTCCACTGTCGTTTGGATTTAATCTCGTGAGGATCTACATTCGGGCTGGCCTCATGGACCGAGGCTAGCTGGCTATCATCGTTGCTATCGTGCAATTGGATTACAGTTATTGCTTTTGATGCTGAGCTTTGGATTACAAGGACTGGCTTCTGTACGTGAATCCCCTTCTTCTTCAATTGATCAGACTGAGTATCCGAACATTCCTCTCTCCTCCAGACCTTACAACTCTGGGAGGAACCCATTGTCTCCAAGCGGTACCAGCGTTGCCCTCTATAATTGTCATTATACGCCAGGCGGCGTTAGCCTAGTACCCCATCGTAGGAAGTACTCTATTCCCATTGACTTATGCTACTGACTGACTTTATGCCTATTCTTCGCCATACAAGCGCGACCCTAATTCTCATATCTGTAACCAATTATTGCATAATAATAAATACCCTCCAATGATATTTCTTTGTCAGTGCCGTGCTATTATGAGTGTCCACCATATATTCAATGTACTGTCTGGCCAGTAATTAAAGTACATACCTAGCAGTGGTTTAATCTATCACAATCTTTAATACAGTCAGGGTTTTGTAACCCCTCAGTTACAATTTCCATTGTTATGAATGACAGAATCCACACAGCAGGAGATTTTTGAGTGACGATCGCGCAGCAACTTATGTCGCCTGGCTAAATATCGCCTCAAATCGTTTTTTTTTTTTTTAGGCAGACAGGCGACACAGCAAGGACAATGAGGAAATAACATGACTTCTACATGGTGTATCATTTGTAATATAAATAAATGTATCAATACATTCATTGATCAATAATCTACGTATTATTACCATGCTACTTATGTTAATTGTTAATTAACAGGAACTATTTAAATAAATAACGTTAGTTGGAGAAGGGATGTCTCCCCTGATGTCCCGGTAACATTACGGGATGTCGCCCCTGATTTACTACGCCCCTGATTTACACACATTCTTATAAATATCTTGGTTTCACCTTTAATGAGCACATGAGCTTCATATAAGGAAGGAAAAGAATGTCTGAGTCAGCAGGAAGGGCGCTGACCTTGGGTTTTCAACATTTACACAATTATTTGATTCAATGGTGGGTTCCGTTTTATTTTATGCTGCTGGAGTATGGGGTTTTGATGATGCACCTTAATGTAATGCTATCCAGAACCGGGCCATAAGATACTTTTTAGGAGTCCATAAATACACACCAAAAGGGGCTATAGAAGGGGACATGCTCTTGCTTGGTCAAGCAAAAAGGTGAAATGGTGAGGTTATGGAACCGCCTGGTCCAGCTGCCAAATGACAGGGTGACAAAAAAGATTTTTAATTGGGACAGAGCACACGGTCATCCCTGGTCAAGAGAGATGTCCATGATTTTTTCTTCTACTGACTTAAGTATGATTTTTATGAACAATCTGCAGTGTAAGGTTCACATAATTAAAACAATTTTCAACAATCCATCAGGATAAGTGGAAGGTGGAGATTTGGAAAAAACCTAAACTTAGAAAATATGTTGTAATTAAAAATGAGTATTTTACTGAACCTTATGTAATGTTAAACTTAAAGAGAAGACTGAGGTCTCTGTGTGCCCAGTTGAGGTCTGGCACCCTGCCATTGGCTGTGGAAGTGGGTAGATTCCAAGGTAAACCTGAGGAGGAGCGGTTGTGTGTTCTATGTGATCTAGGAGTGGTGGAGGATGAATATAATTTAGTTTTTTATTGCCCTTTGTACACCGCTTTGAGGAGGGCTTTATTTGAGAAAATTCAAATTGTAAATCCGGATTTGTTTTGGCAGTCTGAGAGTTGTATGTTGAGTTGTTTTTTTGTGGAGGACATCTTCAGTTTTGCAGGATCTTTGGAGAAAGCATGGCACTTGAGACAAAACACACTATATCCTATATAATTGTATTTGAATTCCTCTTGTTTCTTTGTTTATATACATTGCGTACAGGTTGGGTTATATTACGTTTTATTGTATTTTCTTGTGGCCATCTTGGTCTATATGTCATTTTTCAAGTAACTGGTCAAGTATATTATTATATACTTATTGTTATGTGTCTTGTAAGCCCATATGGGCTGGGAATGATAAGGTAAAAGCAATTGGTTTTGATAGCTCATCAGTGAGCTGGACGCAATCCCACCTGGAGGGGAGAGAAGAGATGGTGGAGGTGAACGGTACACTGCCCCCTCCCCCACCTTTACTTGTTCCTGTTCGCGGACGACTCAGCCCTGCTGGTCTCTGACAAGAACAAGTTGCAGGTTGAAAAAGCCCTCAGCTCGGAACTCGGCAGAATCTGCACCTGGCTCGCTGATAACAAACTATCATTACACCTGGGTAAAATGGAATCCATTCTCTTTGGATCAAATAGCAAACTCAGCAAGGCGAACAGCTTCTCAGTCACAGTGAGAAGGAAGGAAAGATGAAATTACCTACCTGGGTTCCATCCTATAGAGGCAAATCTTTCCTGTGACAAAATGGCAACCAATGTAATAAAAAAAAGTCAACCAACGAACAAGATTCTTGTACCGGATCTCCTCTCTGGTAAACAAGAATACATTGAAGACTCTAACAGGAGCACTCATTCAAGGGTTCTACGACTATGCTTGCACCTCATGGTACCAAAGCACCTCAAAGGCCCTAAAAACAAGGCTACAAACATCACAAAACAAACTGGTCAGACTACTGCTTGACCTTACTCCTAAAACCCACCTTACCCCTGCCCATTTTGACAACCTAGGATGGCTTAGAGTAGACGACAAAGTACAGGAACTTGCAATGGGCCTGGTCTACAGTGGAACGCCGTAAAGGAATGTGAATCCGATTCCCTACCCTCCTTCAAAACCGCTCTCAAAGAGCACCTACGGGTGGCTGCAATTAGAAACTGGCCACGGTAAATGTCAAAATCCCCCCCCACCCAACCCCCTCCAATATAGTTTCTTCCCCTTCCGATGTATATTTTTCTATGATCTGTTTTTCTTAACACTTTGATTGCCTAAGGCTAAATTCAGTGGCGGCCGCTGGCGCTGGTGCCTTGTAGGTCGCAGTTCACGTTAATAGGTCGAGTTGAAAATGTAATGCTCTGAGATGCTCTGGAGCAATCTCTCTCTGTCTCTCGGATCAATCAAATCAAATAATGAACACAATATGTTGTCATTTTAAACAACTCACCATTCATTCATTATGCATCAGCAGCAGCTAA
This sequence comes from Notolepis coatsorum, assembly GCF_963971535.1. Taxonomy (NCBI): domain Eukaryota; kingdom Metazoa; phylum Chordata; class Actinopteri; order Aulopiformes; family Paralepididae; genus Notolepis; species Notolepis coatsorum. The sequence continues at coordinate 130,040,459 of NC_140172.1, read as the reverse complement.
ATTAATGTTATAGTTCACAACACAGCAGCGCGTTTTGAATCGCTAGCCTATTAATTATCGTCTCAGCAAGCACAGTCAATACTTTTTTCCGTAGCCGCATTTCGCGGAGACAGCTGTGTATAGCGAGAGAGAGCGAGAGAGAGAGAGAGACTCACTGTTTAGTTGAAACGTCCAGGGCAGGAGAGCTTGATAAACGTGTATAATCCACTGTTGAATGATGTATTCCAGACCACTGTCCACTGTCTCCAGACTGCATCCGCCATATAGCTTGTTAGCCACGTGTTAGCTTGTTGTTAGCACAACACAAGTACATTTCTTTGTCCATTTTTCCGCGTCGAACAGACTGCAAACTACCTGGCGTTCTATCGCCATGCTCTAAGACAAACTCTAACCTTAACCAACTTTGAAAGAGTGCCTAAGCTTAACCATCTAAAGAACTTGCAGTCACGGCACGCTCTGCTGCCTGCATTTCACAACAACACATAACACAACAACACAACTATCTCTCACCAACGGACCGGAATAAGCTAGAATTGGAACATTAGAAATTGGATTCGGCCAATCAGAGATCGTCTCTGTGAAATTCTGCTACGGAAAAAAATACTGGCGTCGGCCAATCAGAGAGCGTCTCCGCGAAATGCGGCTACAGACATTCTTGACGCTACTGGCTAGACCGCTTCAAATCGCGCCCGGATTCCAACATAATAGTCATATTTCAACGCACAACGCGTTACGCACTGATTGGCTTCGACGGATACAGCGATCAAACCGTGACGCGCACTCAGAGCGCTATTGCGTCTAGCCCGGGCCGAAAAAAAAAAAAAAAAAAAAAGTGATGTCACTTCCTGTTCAAGAAAACGAGTATTTTTTTATTTTATATAATAACGTTATATTGTGCATTGGAAACACAAACACTTAAAATTAGTAAATATTATTAATTTTAAACATGTTTATATTATTTATAGGGCTATAAAACTAAAAACTAAAAAGTTTTATTTTATTCTTCTTCTCTGATTTAACAGCAGTTAGCAGGTGGGTCGGCGCCCTTGCACCCCTAGTGGCAGAGCCGCCACTGGCTAAATTCATGATATACCATAGGTTGCCGGCTCTATTTGTCTATGGAGAAATTCCCCTTCTTTGCAGGGCTATAACTTTTTAAATTATATTGCTAAATTGCCATTATTAGGGCCCATTCAATGTCCTATATGTATAGTTCAGGGTGAAGCAACGTTAAACTTTTTCATTCACATATTCATACTAAAATATGATCTAAAGTATAAGTATGTTTTCATCTCTTTCTGCAGCTTTCTCCAGAACATGATTTATAGCCCCAAATGCATTATATTGATGATCAAATACAGTTTGATAGCAATCGGCGCGATATAAAAAAATCCAACTGGACGGACTTCTGGAAGTTACTACACGTAATCTGATGTTGACCGGATGGCCGAGGGGGCGTTTATAATTCCGTGGGCAGCGTTATACCATTCATCTAATGTGGGTCAAATGTTCATCGGATCAGTTAGTATAGGAGACTAGAAACTGTGAACTCCAGTCAACGTCTCTGAGAAACCAGTGCTCACTGTAACACTGCTGTCACTGGAAAACGTGTGATCTTGCCAATAAACTAAAAGAAACACTATTTTATTCAGAATTGTATTTCGTTTTGTTTCCTCAGAAATACCCTATATTCATGTCACTTGCAGTAACTACCTACTCTGTCGACCATGAAGATTTACATCAGCTTAAAAAATTGGGTAAACTCTTATTTCACAAAAAGGTGTGTAAACCTGTGTTGAGGTGGGTTTACCCTCCACTACATACCAGATTATCCTTAAAGGAACATGCCACATTTTAGGGAAATTACAGAGTGTGCCGTACAGAGAGAGAGAGACAAGAAGTGGATACGGACCATTAGCCTACCGTCAAAAGTAAAGAAATACACTTTCCAACAACTCCAAACTCTCCTTTACATGTTGTGACTTGTGTATTTACCACATGGAGAAATAACAGCCTCAGCCTGATCGACCGCCTAGGGCCGTCTTAAATACTTCGAAGCTTCGTCCGATGGGCATGGAATTCGAATATGAAAATTAAATTATTAAAAAAAAAAAATAAAAATAAAAAAAATTGCAAAATCAACTCTGCCTCTCTTTGTTGTTTGTTATTTAAGATGAGGTCGGACTCTGCACCGACAGATTTGTGTTCATTGTGCTGCTTTTATAAAGCCTCAAATGACGGCTTACAATATTTCATGAAAGCAAAGTGTTTCGTTTGTCTAAGATTTAAAAAAGGTTTAAACTTTACAGCACTGACAAAGTTGAATAAAGTGATGTACAAGTCCCACAACATTAAAAAAAAATTAAATAAAAATAAAAAAATACATTATTTATTTAATTTATTTTATTTCGAAGCTTCGAATTAAAATCGAATCTCGGCCCCGAAGCTTCGAATTCCAAAAAAATATCGAAGGTCAGCCCTACGCCTCAGCCTCCCTTTTTGCCCACTCCGCTTCCAGCACCTGTAGTTCCTTCTCTGTGAATTCTGGTTGAAATAGATAAGGTTATGGATCTTGGTTTGTCCAGAATTTATCATCACCTTCCTCTCTTACAAAGTCGTCCATGATTAGCAGTCGTTCTTAGCCGGTCACATTGGTTTTGTTGGCGGAAGTTACTACGGGGCTTTAGAGGTGCTGCGGCGTATCACTGCTCCTAGCCGTCGGTTGTTCATCAAGAAAATAGTTCAGACTATGTACCTGCTTAGAAAATGACATTGTCTCATTGTTATTTCTATAAGTGGTAAATACACTAGTGACATCATGTAAATAAGTAGTGTATTTTGTTCCTTTTGACGCTAGGCTAATGGTCCGTATCCACTTCCAGTCATTGTGTAAACTAGCAAGCTTGCAGGTCTCTATCTCTGTACTGCATGAGATGAGAAGGGTACCTATCTTCTTGTCCAACTCTAAGGAAGATATATTTTATATACAGTATATATATATATAATAAATAAATATAAAAAAAGGATATATATTTTTTAACTTTGTATTATATATTTTAATATATTTTATGTATATATATATATTAAATAAATAAATACATAAAATATATTAAAATATATAAAGATATTAAAATAAATATGTGAGACATACTTCTCATCCTTTTCAAGCCCCACGGTGACCTCGCAGCCAGGGAACACCTTGGCAGCCAGGACGGGTGAGATGCAACAGAGGCCGATGGGTTTGCCGTCACCATGGAACGCCTGAAGGGTGGCCTTCACCACCTCGTTGACAGAACAGTCCTTCCCCTGCGTCGCCCAGGTGCACAGGTTCTTAGCTGCCCCAAAGCCCCCTACACCACATGGCACAATGGAGAAGTGAGACAACAGGGGGAATTACTCATAGCACTTGACAGGAGTTTGGACACCAGACAGGCCGAAAACCAACACAAAGAGGGACGAAGTGCGACTAAAAAATAAATGTTATTCTGGTTATAAACAGTGAGAAACAGAAAGTCACTGGGACCTTAATCAGACATCAAAACCGTGGCGGCACGGTGGTGTAGTGATTAACACTGTTGCCTCACAGCAAGAAGGTCCTGGGTTTGATTCCCGCTTGGGGACCAGGTTGCCAGGTGGGGTATCTCCCGGGCCTTTCTGTGAGGAGTTTGCATGTTCTCCCTGTGCTCGCAAGGGTTTCCCCTCCAGAAAAAGAGATAAACCCAATGGAAAAACATGCAGAACAGATCGCTAATGCCGTCAGACAGGAGCACTTGGATTGGTCCCCGGGTGCGGCCCTATGCCGCAGGCCATGTCTGCTCCCAGCTTCCCTTGGGGGGAAGGACGACGGGATGGGTCAAGCGCAGTGAAAATGCATGCGTGTGTTCCTGTGTCGGCCATCTTGCATATGTGTGTTCGCTGCATGACTACGTTGCAATGTGTGCTACGAATAAAGACTACTTCAAGTTTAATTAAAAGTCCTGCTTTCATCCCTCATGGATTCTAAACATATTTAAGCAGCACCGTCTACTCCTGGTTGTTTCAGTGCAGACATTGTAACTACTGTGACAGAACTAAACCACACAAATCCGTTAATCTTCTTGACACATGTGTTACTGATCGAGACTTGAGCTCCCAGTCGAACCTGGGAAAATGATAGCATCGTAGTCTTTGACGGCGAGTTCAGACAGGTCCTGGATTTCCCCGCGCGCCAACCTCGCACTCTCAACCATCACGTTGCGCTTCTCGTCAGTGGGAGCTCCTTTCAGGTGATCAATCACGTGCATCTGATCAATGTTCGGGGCAAACATCTTTACCTGCAGTTGATCAAATGGAAGGATGACATAAGACTCTCCTCAGACATGCGACAAATCTGGACACCAGGGCAACCTCTCACCCAAACACCCTACCTCTGTTCATATAGAAACCACCTCTAAACACTCAAGAGGACACACACGTACCCCTTTTGGAAATGTCTTTCTCGAGCAGGGTACAATTTTAGCACAATCGATGTACAGTAGGCCTACAAAGTACAAACCAATAATACTTGAAGCCGAACAAACTTGATATGAGGATAATGAAAACAAATTAAACATCTGACTGAAAGGTCATTTACATTAATTTGCCTGGTCAACATACTACTGCAAGAATGATTATATCAGTGAGGCATGGGCACACGCACAAACACACTCCCACCATTAGGCCTTTTCAGAAGTATTCTGTTGCTAAAGTTGTTGCTTGGGGGACAGCTTTGGCCTGTTTACTTCCTGTCAGCTACTGTATTAACAAACATTGCAACAGGAAATACAAAGGGACTTATTTAGAATGTTTATCGGTCTATGTACAGTAGGCCTACAAGCTTTGCCAGCTCACACATTTAGGCCGCTGTTATTCAGACAACAGTAATGTTATGCTAGGCTGTAAGTAACCTGTAACAGTGATGACAAGTGAAAGCTACATTTAATAATAATAATAATAATAATAATAATAATAGACTTACAGTTGCACCTCCTCTGCTTAAATGGACCAAAACCGCAGAGGCCTCGTGTATTTCACTGCCATCAAACACTCCGCAGCCTGCCAACACTACAGCAACGCGTTTGCTCATTTTAATGATATTATATATATGATAACCTTTCTCCTCTTTTTTGAATGAACCCGTCTGAACTTCCAGTTCCTACAATGTGACAGAGGAGGTGAGCATGGCCGAAGTCATGCGCACAGCGTCGCGCGGTCTAGGGCGCCCCCTACTGTGATGGATGACGCACACATGAATGAATGGATGAATGAAAACTGTATTAACAGATTGCAGAATGGGTACAATACAGTACGGCTCAATACACACAATTGTTAAGGGGATGCAGACCAGAGAAAGACGTTTGTCTTGTTTACATCAGGGTCCCCCATTTTCAATTCATAGTGACATTTATGAGACATACACAACATGTGACATCATGACATTTATTAGGGACATACATGACATACAGGTATATTACTGTTACATTTGTGATACGACATAAACATGGCTATATAAAATTAGGCTCGGAATTTATGAAAACGTATTCCAAAAATGTGGATTTATGTTATAGCCTCAAGGTGTAGGCCTTGGATTAGGGGGGTAGTACCACCGGCGAACATTCTTGTAAAAATAAACGTTGGTTTTCCTGTGTAGCAGCCTGAAAATATTGTCTATTATTCAGAACTGCTGACTTGTGTTTTATATCCCCTTTGTACAGTGGTGCGTTCATGGGCGGCGGGTGTATAAGGCTGGGGCAGGCTGTGCCTTCCCAGACCAGTCGACACATTATTTTTATTTATTAAAAAAAAAAAAAAAAAAAAAAAAAACGTTTTTTTTTAGCCTTTATTTTTTCCCCTGTGTACCTGTGTGTGTGTGGGGGGGCTGGGGTCCGTCAATGGATAGGTGTGGTGACACTTAACATTCCAGACGGCCTGAATACACTGAAGACTGGCAGGAGCCCCCACCCACCCCCACTTCAAAACATGGTTAAAAAAGAACTTGTCAACAACATCCCTGCAGAACACCATATGCTTGCCTGTACCTAATAATATGTAGAATTATTGTTTGTTTGTACATTGTCTGTACATGTCTGATGTAAATATTTAGCATTTATATATAAATAATATTGGGCATACTGCAGAATTAGGCAGCCTGTCTGTGTGTGTGTGTGGGGGGGGGGGGGGGGGTCGCCCCGACGGAGGTGTCAATGGGTAGGTGTGGTGACACAGTTGACATTCCAGACCGCACCAGTACTGTCTGTACCAATCACATCGCACGCACCGTTTGTATAAACATTATACAAACATTATAAACATAATTTAGCTGCTGCTGATGCATAATGAATGAATGGTGAGTTGTTTAAAATGACAACATACATGTGTTAATTATTTGATTTGATTGATCCGAGAGACCGAGAGAGATTGCTCCAGAGCATCTCAGAGCATTACATTTTCAACTCGACCTATTAACGTGAACTGCGAACCACAAAGCACCGCCGCCACTGTTGAAATGTATATAATATATATGCGCAGGCTGCTGGCTAGTGTGTGTCTTGTGCTGCAGCCGGCTCGCTGGCCGAGGTGTCAACGACGAAGGTGTCAATCTGTGGCAGCGTTTAACATTCCAGGTATACAGGCAGTAACCAATCACGCATAGGCTCAGGTTAAATAATGTGGCCAATCACATCATTCACATGATCATCCTGATCCCGCAGGCCTGGCAGAGTAAAGCAAACATCTGTGTTCTGAATTTCAGCCCGCCGATCGCTTTGTAGAGAAGCGAGGAGGCATAACTAGCGATCACCTGAGGCTGTATGTTGTTTTATCTTGGCAAACAAGGGCTTGCTCTAAGTAAGAGGACATGATGAGAGTCCGAGTTCATCAAATCGTGGAAACTTTTTAGAGCTACTGTATGTACATTGTTTTCAAAGCATGATGAGATCCAAATTACGAAAAACGTTCACTTCATTGCAACTTGTGATTCAATTCTCACCAAGACGAAACGTCGCATTTATCTGCATTAAGGTAAGACAATGGTTCATATATTATTGGATGCCTTCATTTGAACACTTAATTTGCACTATATATAAATGAGTGGGGCTCGCTGTAGTATAGCCTAGTAGTGTGTGTGTATATGAAATCAGAACCTGGACAGTTTGCGTGAAACCAAAAATAAAAGGTCAAATTTTTCTCGCGCTACGAGCGAGGGGGCGTTCCCAATACAGCCTACCTAGAACATAAGCCCATCCGCCGCCTATGGGTGCGTTCCTGAAATCAACTGGGATTGCACTCGCTATTTGCATATCAATAGCGCCGGTCGTCAGGTGTGTTAAATACGACCGGCGCTATTGATATGCAAATAGCGAGTACTTATCTGGGCTTGCACTTAGTGCACCCCCGTCCCATGAAGAACGCATGCCTGCCTTTGTACACAAAGACATCATTGATATTCCCACGAGCAATGATATGAGTTTCTCTTCCTTCTATCGGCTGGAGTATGGACCATACACAGTATCGCTGGACCATCAACATCCCTCCCTGTGTGACTAGTAGGCGGGACCAGCAGGGGGCGGTGTCAGGCAGAGAGTGTCGGAGAGAGATGGGACGAGATATATGGAGGCGGAAGGCGGAAGGAGATCCTCTTCGGCAGTGAACTTGACCACGAACAGTCGCAACAGACGGGTGCTCTGGGAGAGCCCTGTTGCAGAAGTTATGTTGGAGGGCCCCGTGAGATAGCGACGGGTGATAGGAAGTACTTGCTAGTTGACGTGATATCCTAGAAGTACCAGCGATAGTGTGTGAGCAAACAGTGCAGAGCCAAGCACTAACAGTATCGGGTTATAGTAGTTACTGTGTGCGGTATAAGTAGCGTGCGGCTAACAACATATCAAAGTCCTTAGTAGTCGGGTTATAGTAGTTACAGTGTGACGGTATAGAGTGCGAGCCCCGAGACGCGCGTGGACCTACAACCAGTCTGCTCCGGCTGCCTGCAATCAGTCTGCCTCGGTTACCTGCGACCAGATCTGCACCCGGCTGCCTGCAGCCTACGGGAGTTCGTCCCGTCCAGCAGAGGTCGTCATCGCCCAGCACACGCTCTCAGCCGGCGCTGCCTCTCTGCCCCCGCTCCGCCTGCTAGTATCCTCACCGAGAGCGTTCGACGCCATCTTGCTTTCCGGACAACAGTGGCGCGGCGAGGCGGCCATTTCGGATGAGTACAAATGGGCATTGATGCTCCCGAGCTATTATACAGTATACAGTGTGGTGCAGCCTGCGGGCAAAGTTAACGTTGCTACTACCGTTCAATAGGGGAACCCCAAACAATATATGCCGGCATTAAGATAGGACTTCTGTTTGGTATTTTGTGGGCCCACTTGTTGATTTCTTTCCTTTTATTTAAGTGTAATAACGTGTATGTTTATTTATAGTAAATTCCCATTCAGTGAACCCTTCTATTCCTTTCCCATGTCCTCCCTTCTTCCCCCATAGTTGGGAGTACTAGAGCAGTATATGTAAACCCTTAGGGAAGGTATTGGTACTGTGTCTAGCCCAGACGTGGGCAGCACTTAGTCTGTTTACAGCGAGAGCACTTGGTGCCTAGGGCGTAATTACATGAATACCAGACTGTAACTATTGTGTAACGATAACAATGGTGCAATAATAACAAACTGAATGGGAGCACGGTGTGTGTGTCTTTTACTGAGCCTAATCCTAACCCTTTTTGATGCAGGTAACATATATACTATTAATCCCTTCCTATTCAACCTTCCCTTTCCTACTGTAGTTTCTAGGGTTTACGAGGGAGGGTACTGCTTGCGGGGGGAACCAAGTTATTTACTTACAATCCAGTCACTAGGTGTGGGAGGGTGCTAGAGGAGTAACTGGGGGGAAGTGAGAGCGTGTTGGGGAGTACTGCTGACCGCCCTGGACGGGAGAGGAAAACCGGAGTACCGGACCAGGTTCGTAAATCCCGGGCCCCATACACTGCCAGCCTCCAGTTGACGCTCCGGACCCAAAGACAGAGGTGCAGCTAGCCAGAGTTCTACTGTGTCTCGCTACCCAGTGACTGTGCACACCCGTTCCCACAAAGCAGGGATAATCCACCGTGCTACATTTGGCGTCACAAACAGGATCAACATCCTACTCCATTCCCTCGTACATGACGACCAAGAGACCTAAGATGGAAGAGACTGACACCCCGAAGCCGGAAGTCAGAGCCGGGCCGTTCCGGGTGGAGCAAAGAGATGACCCGCCGTCCCCGCTCAAAGAGGAAGGAGGGGAAGCCGAGACGGTGCAGACCTTGACCGCCGCGGTGGAGTTCCTAAAGGGTCAACTCCAAGACCAGGCGGGCGTCCTGGACCGCCAGCACGAACAACTGGAGCAGGCCAGGCGCCAAGAGTCGCTTGCCTTCGCACAGGCCGTGATCCAACAGCTCCCTCCAGCGCCCCTCCCGGTGGTGTACGTCCAACGAGAGCGGTAGTGCAGCGACTTTGGAGGGGAAAAAGAGAGAGGGGAACCGCCTGTGGAAGACTGGATCCAGGCGATGAGGACCCATCTCCGTGCCAGTAGAGTACCTGTGGAGGAACAAGCGGAGGTCGCACAGCTTCACCTCAAAGGCGAGGCGAAGCAGACGGTACGCTTCCTGACGGAGGGGACTGTCCCCGACACTGAAGCCTTGTTCTCGCTCCTCGAAGAAACCTATGGGGACAAGGTCCCGGTCTGCATGCGCCTGGGGGAGTTGTTTGACCGAAGACAGGCCGCCGGCGAGACTGTGCGCCAGTTCGCGTATGACTTGCAGGAGAGGATCCGTCGCCTACAACGTCAGGCGCCTACACAGGTCACCGTCGCCGCCGCCCTGCTGCAGGAGCAGTTTGTGGTGGGTCTCTGAGACGAGACCCTGAGGCGAGAAATGCGGAAGTACATGAGGGAGGACGAGACGCTGCCGTTTCCCCAGGTACTGAAGGCGGCGATCGACTGGTCCGAAGAGGAGGTGGTCCTGCCCCCCGCGAGGGGTGCCGCCCGGGGCGTGATACGCGGCGTCGCCGTGGAGAGACGCGAGCCACCGCTGGACCTAGCCGCACTCCAGGAGTCCATCCGACAGCTCTTCGCCGGCCAGGAGCAGTTGGGCGCGCGCATGGAGCAGCTATTCCAGGCATTCCAACAGGAGCGAGACACGCCCCAGAGAGGCTTCGCCGGAAGCCGACGGAGGGGAGACGTGCCCTCTACCCCGCGCAGACTACCCCGCCGGAGCGAGGATGGGAGGCTGATCTGCTACACCTGTCAACAGCCCGGCCATATCGGCCGCAAGTGCCCCGCGCGATGGGAGAACCGCGCCCGAAGGAAGCACCGGGCGGTGAGGTTCCCTTCCCACCAGTACAGGGCGCCACCCACACAGCAGCCGGCGGGTCGTCCGACCTGGCGACCGCCAGACGAGGGGCCGGAGAGGGAAGTGTGGTGACGTGCCGGATGATACGCCACCAAGGCGGCCGGCCCGGCGGACGCGCTGGTGCCCGGGCGCTCATTCCAATGAGACCAGGACCAGAGGTAGTAGACACAGCAAGGGACATTCTAGCGATCCCAACGGTAGGCGTTCGTGCCCGCCGGAGGCCCGAAGCGCGGGCCGGGCCGTCACAGGCTCCCGCCCTGGTCGCAAGGCCAACCGAAGAGGTGAGCCCACGGGAGCCGCTGGAAGTCAACAGCGAAGGTTATGTAACGATCTCGGCGGAGGAAGTTCGGGCTTGCTTGCTCCGGGCTGCGCGGGGTCGGCCGGCCCCCATCCGTGCTCGCCGGAGCCCCAAGAAGCGGACCAATACGTCGGAGGTCCCAGTGGTCGGCGCCAGACAGATAACGGCTCAGAAGGGAGACAGCGGCTATAGCTGGGACGAGTTACGGCGGTTCCAAGGGGAGGACCCGGAGGTGGGGCCCGTACGAGAGGCGGTGATGAAGGGGAGCTGCCCCGCCGGAGTGCGACTGCAAGAGGCGAGGCCGCTTATACGTAAGCTCTACGGGCAGTGGGAATGGTTCCGTCTGCAGAATGGGGTACTATTCAGGCGAGTTAGTGACCCTCGAGGGGGAGAAGAGATACTCCAGTTGGTGGTGCCGGGGGTGCTGCGGCGGCACGTATATGAGGTTCAACATGTCCTTGGGGGACATTTGGGCGAACGCGGGACACTAGGGTTAATGGGGCGGGGCTATTACCTGACAGGGATGGCGGCCGAGGTGAAGGCCTGGAGGCAACAGTGTACACGGTGTGCCCCGGCTCGAGACGTGGTCCCGAGGGATTGGACCCCAGGACATACACCTACGGGACTGCCCGAGGCGGGGGGAAGCGTGCACGGATTCCCCGGAGGATGCATGAACCTGCACAGAGCTCTTCCGAGTCTGATGATTCCCCCCTTGGTGACTCCACCCCTCCTACATCCTCTCGTGTTGTTACCCGGGAGGGCAAGAAGACGGACACGGGAGCTGAGAGGGGGGAGTCGGACCAATCCGGCCCCACAGGAGCACCAGAGGTCGGCTACCCGTTCGGTATCGCCAGGACTACGTGCTCAAGAGTGTGTTTGTTGAACAGTGTGTCCAACTCATGAAGGAGTGTGTGAAACTGTTAGCATAATGTGTGAGTGTCGATCGATGTGTGAAACTGTTGGTCTCAGGACCGTTTTCATGCATGCGTTGGTTGGTGTTGTTGTTAACTTGCAGAGGACTTAGCAAGTTCAAAGTGGGGGGAAATGTAGCAGCCTGAAAATATTGTCTATTATTCAGAACTGCTGACTTGTGTTTTATATCCCCTTTGTACACAAAGACATCATTGATATTCCCACGAGCAATGATATGAGTTTCTCTTCCTTCTATCGGCTGGAGTATGGACCATACACAGTATCGCTGGACCATATTCAACATCCCTCCCTGTGTGACTAGTAGGCGGGACCAGCAGGGGGCGGTGTCAGGCAGAGAGTGTCGGAGAGAGATGGGACGAGATATATGGAGGCGGAAGGCGGAAGGAGATCCTCTTCGGCAGTGAACTTGACCACGAACAGTCGCAACAGACGGGTGCTCTGGGAGAGCCCTGTTGCAGAAGTTATGTTGGAGGGCCCCGTGAGATAGCGACGGGTGATAGGAAGTACTTGCTAGTTGACGTGATATCCTAGAAGTACCAGCGATAGTGTGTGAGCAAACAGTGCAGAGCCAAGCACTAACAGTATCGGGTTATAGTAGTTACTGTGTGCGGTATAAGTAGCGTGCGGCTAACAACATATCAAAGTCCTTAGTAGTCGGGTTATAGTAGTTACAGTGTGACGGTATAGAGTGCGAGCCCCGAGACGCGCGTGGACCTACAACCAGTCTGCTCCGGCTGCCTGCAATCAGTCTGCCCCGGTTACCTGCGACCAGATCTGCACCCGGCTGCCTGCAGCCTACGGGAGTTCGTCCCGTCCAGCAGGGGTCGTCATCGCCCAGCACACGCTCTCAGCCGGCGCTGCCTCTCTGCCCCCGCTCCGCCTGCTAGTATCCTCACCGAGAGCGTTCAACGCCATCTTGCTTTCCGGACAACAGTGGCGCGGCGAGGCGGCCATTTCGGATGAGTACAAATGGGCATTGATGCTCCCGAGCTATTATACAGTATACAGTGTGGTGCAGCCTGCGGGCGAAGTTAACGTTGCTACTACCGTTCAATAGGGGAACCCCAAACAATATATGCCGGCATTAAGATAGGACTTCTGTTTGGTATTTTGTGGGCCCACTTGTTGATTTCTTTCCTTTTATTTAAGTGTAATAACGTGTATGTTTATTTATAGTAAATTCCCATTCAGTGAACCCTTCTATTCCTTTCCCATGTCCTCCCTTCTTCCCCCATAGTTGGGAGTACTAGAGCAGTATATGTAAACCCTTAGGGAAGGTATTGGTACTGTGTCTAGCCCAGACGTGGGCAGCACTTAGTCTGTTTACAGCGAGAGCACTTGGTGCCTAGGGCGTAATTACATGAATACCAGACTGTAACTATTGTGTAACGATAACAATGGTGCAATAATAACAAACTGAATGGGAGCACGGTGTGTGTGTCTTTTACTGAGCCTAATCCTAACCCTTTTTGATGCGGGTAACATATATACTATTAATCCCTTCCTATTCAACCTTCCCTTTCCTACTGTAAGGTTTCTAGGGTTTACGAGGGAGGGTACTGCTTGCGGGGGGAACCAAGTTATTTACTTACAATCCAGTCACTAGGTGTGGGAGGGTGCTAGAGGAGTAACTGGGGGGAAGTGAGAGCGTGTTGGGGAGTACTGCTGACCGCCCTGGACGGGAGAGGAAGACCGGAGTACCGGACCAGGTTCGTAAATCCCGGGCCCCATACACTCCCACTGCCAGCCTCCAGTTGACGCTCCGGACCCAAAGACGGAGGTGCAGCTAGCCAGAGTTCTACTGTGTCTCGCTACCCAGTGACTGTGCACACCCGTTCCCACGAAGCAGGGATAATCCACCCTGCTACATATGAAACAACATTACTGTAACTGAGGGGTACAATTCCCTGACTGTATTACTAGATATGATACTTACTACCACTACCTTTGTACTTAATATTCGGCCACCCAGTACACGGCATAAATATATTATCATGAACACTCTCACGTAGATGAAACGGATCCAACACAAATGTACGAATTAGAAACAAGTCTTTATTGCCTACACAGCGATGGTGTGTAGACTAAACACTTAATCACTTAATTACATTTATGAATTGAAATAGTATGCTCTTTTATGGCAAGGAGTATTCGTCGGTATATCAATAGATAATGTCCAATCTCTGAAGGCGCAGGTGGTAAATATACGACCTGGAATAGTTAAGGAATAACAGCAATGATACTTTAATGATTATAGGCTGGATACACTAGAGGGGGTTAATCCGGTCGATTGTAAGCCGACAGGAGTAGGAGGGGGGGGGGGGTAGAATCCAGCTGCCTCGTCCGGCCAAGGGTATCCCAGGAGAACCCACTGTAGTGCCGTTCAATGCGCCGGCGATCCTTGGACCACAGATGAAAGCAGGTGGACTCTTTGTGGGCCGGCTCTCTCCGGTCCACGGGGGAGAGATGTGGAGAGACCTCGTCTTGCAGAGCGTCTCCTCACCTTGTGTCCTCTCCAGGGGGGGGGGTTCCAACACACGGTAGTGTCGGGGGTCTTTATCCATAGAATAATCAAAGTATCCAAAGCATAATCCGTGCCTGGGAAGGCGGGCTGTCGTCGGTAGAATAATCCGGTATACAGGTCCACTCGCTCGTCGGCTCTGGGGCTCCTCGGGTGCAGCTTCACATAGGGTCAACCACCCTGGGTAAGCAGCCAGTTCTCTGCCCGAAACGATGGGGTACTGACTACGGTAGTATTCTCACCGCACGAAGCACTATATATTAACAGACTATTAATAACTTAGCAACTCGACGATATAGTGCCAAATATGACTATTCAAATATTAATATACACGATGTCTCAATACCGATGGTAGGCGAACTTGGCCTTACTCCCACACGTGGCATCGCGGGGAGGCTTTACGTCTGTGACTCTATTGGAGGGTAAGAAACTGGACTGAAAAGAAAGTCCTACTTTAGTAGCGCAGTATATATACGCACTATGAACAAATAGTCCCATTAGTGGTGCGGTAGCCAAATTCCTACGCGGAACTAGGACTTGTTCGTACATGTCGATCGGTACGTTTGCACTGGGTCTGAGGGGTATGGCAGCCTGGCACCAAGGTCTCGACCAATAGTAGAATGGAGACTATTATGGGATGTTCAGTAGGCTAGAATGGATATTCAATGCATATTGTACAAGGAATATACAAGGGATATCAGGGAATATTAGAGAATATACAAATACAATTAAATATATATATATAAATAAATATATATATTCGGTTTAATCTGGCCCTTCACAACAGCCACCCCCTGAATAGGTCCCAGACCTAATCAGTTAAACGGAGACAGATTAATCGTGTTGTCTATTTACACATAAGGGTTTGCTGTAGGGGTCAGTCAACTTCACAAAGTCATAGGGTTGTAGGGTCATGGTCATCATCGATTGTGTCTGGGAGTCGAGGCAGTTCTATGAGCCTTGCCACGGGACGGGTGTAAGTGCGACCCTGGACGAGCACTTCAGCTGCTCGGACCTTGCCGTCGGCACCGGTGATCACTTTGCTTACGCGGCCGGCCGGCCACATAGCTCTGGGCAGTGATTGATCAATAATCATGACGACTGTTCCTTCTGTCAAATTGTCTCTCTCCTTTACCCACTTCTGGCGGGTCTGTAGAGACGGTAGGTAGTGCAGTAGGAAACTGCTCCAAAACTTGTCGGCTAATACTTGGCTGTACCTCCACATTCGTCGGCCGTTCGCTTCTTCAGGCCGGTACATTGTCTGGGGTAACGCGGGATCTAGCCGCCCCATCAGGAGTGTGTTGGGGGTAACTGGGTCGATATCCGCCACATCACTGGAGACATATCCGAGGGGCTTCGAGTTAAGTACTCCCTCAATCTCCGTGAGGACTGTCATTAGGACTTCTTCCGCCACAGTCTGGGCCCCAAGTACTGCGTACAGGGCTGTCTTTATGGAGCGCACTTCTCGTTCCCAAGTGCCACCGAAGTGGGGTGCGTTTGGGGGGTTGAATTGGAAATCAACCTGTGCTGGAGCGAGGTGGGTCTTAAGTTCTGGGCCCATAGCTTGGAAGCTCTCTCTCAGCTCTCTTTCGCCGCCTTTGAAGTTTGTCCCATGATCGGACAATAGGGTAGACGGTCTTCCTTTCCGTGATGTGAATCTACGGAAGGCCATAAGGAATGAGTCTGTGCTCATGGTCGGGAGAAGCTCGATGTGTATCGCTCTGGTGGTCATGCATTTGAATACAATACCCCACCGCTTCTCGGTTCCTCTTCCTTTCTTTATGTGCAGCGGGCCAAAGCAGTCCATACCCGTTGAGTGGAATGGCTTGTCACCGATTCGGAGGCGACATGGAGGAAGGTCAGCCATCCTTGGTATGCTGGGCTGCGCGCGCCACTTGCGGCAGTCTAGACATGTTCGCTGGAAGCGTCGTACCGCCTCTCTTCCTTGTAGGATCCAGTAACGACGTCTGATTTCCGCGAAGACTCTTTCTGCTCCTGCGTGATGTACATCCTCATCGTATTTCTTTATAATCAGCTCTGTGACCTTGTGTCGGCTGTTCAATACGATCGGGTATTTAATGTCATCCGGTAGATTGGGGGCTCTGCGTAGGCGACCACCCACTCTGATGAGGGTATGAGCGTCGCTCTCG
Source organism: Notolepis coatsorum (assembly GCF_963971535.1). NCBI lineage: Eukaryota > Metazoa > Chordata > Actinopteri > Aulopiformes > Paralepididae > Notolepis > Notolepis coatsorum. Next base: position 130,024,161 of record NC_140172.1, on the reverse strand, counting down.
GGGGCCAGATGAATTAATCTGCTGTCGGATGGGACGGGCTTTCCTCCCTGTAGACAGGCCAATTCATCGGGGAACGAGTCTCTCTGGGCTCGCTGCAGTAGAAGCAATTCTGCTTCCTCGTAGTTAGCTGCTGACATATCAGCGGGGGACTTGCACTCCGGGTGGTACCGCAGGAATGTTCTTTGTTGTGCACTCTCTATGGACGTGCAATCGTCTATGTTAGGGTCGGTGGAGGCTACGGTGCTCAATCCACAGAACACAGACTTCTTATTTTCCACCTCCTCTGGACTTGCTTCCCTCGGGATAGGCCTGGGCCACTGTCCTTCCGGGAGTCTTAGGAATGCGGGGCCGTCACTGTAGACATTGCGACGGGTGAGGTCATCCAGGGGCATCCCCCGGGTGATGACGTCAGCTGGGTTCTGTTTTGTATCAACGTAGCGCCACTCTGTTTCTCCGGTTAACTCTTCGGTTAAGTCTTGAATCTCGGTGACTCTGACTCCCACGAAGACTTTGTACTTGCATGAGTCCGATTTGATCCAGGCGAGTACTGTCGTGGAATCTGACCACAGGATTGTTCTAGACACCGGTATGGTGAGCTCACGTTGGATGAGCGTGGCTAGGTGCGCTCCGGCTAGGGCTGCGCAGAGCTCTAGACGTGGGATAGATTGTTGCTTGCGTGGGGCTATTCTCGAGCGGGCGAGGACAAATGCTGTGTAGATCTCTCCCCCCCTTTCTTGGGCCCGCAAGTAGGCTACTGATCCGTATGCGACCTCTGAGGCGTCACTGAAGACGTGTAAGTCCATTTTACATGTCTCTGGCCTCACCGTGGGTGGGACGTAGCTTCGGCGCATATTAACGCCTGGGAGTGAGTGGAGCTCCATCTCCCACTCTCTCCAGGTGGATGAAAGGTGTGCGGGAATGGGGTCGTCCCAGCCCTGGTCCTTGTCCCACAATGCTCGTACAATCATTTTTGCCCTGGTGGTGTACGGTAGAATACATCCTAGCGGGTCATATTGTCGGGCGAGTGTTGTGTACACACTCCGTCTGGTGGTCGGCGCCGCCGCCGGCCTTCCCTGCTCCGTAGTCAGGGGCTTGTGTCTGTAGTGAAGCGAATCTGTTTTGAATCGCCACACCAATCCCAGGGTCATCTCCTGGGCTTCTCCCGGGATTGTAGCCATCCAGGTCTCGCTGCTGGCTGCCTTGTCCTCGGAGGAGAGGCTGCGCAGTACTTGCGGATCGCTGCTGGCCCACTGCCTGAGATCAAAGCCGCCTTTGATCAATGAGGCGCGGAGTTTAATCAGGAGAGCCTCGGCTTCTTCCTGGGTTGAAAGGCTTTGTAAACAGTTGTCTACGTAGAAGCTGTTCTTTACGCTGTGTCGGACCTCTTCGTCCGCTGCTGGGTCCTCTGCTACATGTTTCTGTAGTGCAAATGTAGCACAGCAGGGGCTGCACGTCGTTCCGAAGGGGAGGACTTCCCATTGGTAGATGGCTGGGTGCTCATCTCCTGGCTTCTCTCTCCATAGGAACCGTAACAGGGGCTTGTCCTCCTCTACTAATCTCACCTGCAGGAACATTCCTTTAATGTCCCCGCTGATGGCCACCTTTTCCTGGCGGAAGCGGAGTAGAACGCCGAGTAGGGAGGGGCCGAGTGTGGGACCGGGCAGTAACTCTTTATTCAGATTTTGGGATCCGATCTGGTAGCTGCAGTTAAATACTATGCGGTCTTTACCGTTGTGATGGACCTTGTGGTGAGGCACGTACCACGATTCAGTGGTCTGGTCAGCTTCTTTAATGTCCATCTTTGTGACGTGTCCCGCTGTGATGAGCTTCTCAATCTCAGCGCGGTATACACTCTCTTGGGCGGGGTTCTTGGCTAAGCGCCGCTCCGTGTTCAGCAGGTACCGTTCTATGGCGTCTGTCTTGGCGTGGAAAGTAGGCATTCCTTCTCGCCGCAGGAGTGGCGTGGCGTATCTTAACACGCCGTTGACCGGGACTCTCTTGGTCCCTGTCTCGAGGAGGTGAATGGCGTAAATGTCATCTTTAGAGCGAATGTCTTTCTTTCCATTCTTAAAGGGCATTTGTTCCAAGCTCCATAGCCGCTCTACGTGTTGCAGGAGTGCGGTTTCTCCCTCTGTGACTCGGGAGTGGAGACATCTAATGGCTGTACTTCGGTTGAGAGATTTGGCGAGCGGGCCTTGGAGAGTCCATCCCAAACGGGTCTCGACTGCTGCAGGACAGCCTCGGGGTCCGGTATGAACCCGGTCTATCGGGACAATGAGGTCTGCATGGTCGGAGCCTATCAACAGGGTCGGCATAGCATTGTCTATGAGCGGGATCGGTAACTTGCGCAGATGTGCATATTTCTCCATCAGCTTGGCGACGGGGTATGTGTACCGCGACAGTCCTATTTCTTGGCTGGTGAAAGCGTCTGCAATCTGGTACCGTCGCTCAGGCTGGCCGCTTGCTGCGATAGAGAATGAGACATTCTCGCCCTTTATCGTCTTCAAATCTCGTCTTATTGTCCGAATTGTCATTTGGGTTTCGCTTCCCCGCAGCCCTAGCTGGGCCGCAGCGGAGGCGAGCAGCAGGGTCTTCTCTGACCCGTCATCGAGGACGGCGTAAGTGTCCAGGACTTTATTCTGGTAGCTTAGTGTCACACGCACTACTTTTAGGAGTACTCGGGCTCCACTGCTGCTGGCGGGATCGATGTACATGACGCTCGCTTTGCGGCTGGATGGTGCAGGTGAAGGGCGCCGTCTGTTACTGTCGTGAAGTATGTCCAGATGGGCTCCATCGCACTTGGTGCACCTTTTCTTTAAGCGGCATTCGGCTGCCATGTGTGAGCGCGCACAGCGAAAACAGCGCTTGTTGGACTTTATCCATTGACCTGCTTCCTCCGCGTTCAGCTTGGGGAAGGAGTCACATTGCGCTAGCCAGTGTTCTTTCTCACAGTAGGGGCACACTATCTTCCACTTCTCCGTTCTGGAGGGGGTACTGTGGCTCCTGCTGCTCGGTACTGACTCCGATTGGTGCATCACAGTCACCGATCTTCTTCCATCATTTAGTCGTCTGGTTCCTTCTCTGGAGCCAGGGGTGCTCCGTCCGAATGTATCTAGCCGTAGGCTGCTGACTTCTCTCGCCAGGAAGTCTGCTAGATCGAGGAGGTTCGGTTCGGGGCCATTCGGGTCTCTGTGGTCCCTCTGCCGCCTAAAGCGCTCCTGACGAGCGGGCGGCAGCTTCTCCAGGATCCTTTCCACATTTGAGTTGGCGTAAAGTTCATACTTCCCCTTCTCTCTTTGCGCTCCCAACATCCCTACCAGGGACTGCACTCTGATGGACAGGTCGTCCAGTGCTCGATTGTCTATTGCTGGGGGTAAGCGGTCGATGTGTCGGATCTCCTGGATCACGTAATCCCATATGCGCCCATACCTCTGGTCCAATGCTACCAGCGCTGCTGTGCTGGAAGTCGCGTAGGCGAGCGCTATATTATGTGCGCGGGGCACCTTTAAGTGCTGCAGTAGGATGGCGTATTTGTGGCGTTCATCCAATACATCCACCAACATGGTCTCCAGACACATGCGGAGTTCTGTATACTGGGCCCGGTTCTCTTGGGTGAAGTCGGGTACCATAGGCGTGCCAATGTATGACGCTGACTGTGGATACATCGGCGAGCGTTGGGGGAGAGGCCTCCTAGGCGAGTCTCCTCCCGCTTCTTGGTATGGGCTGGTACCGGCAGTGTACCATGGCCCGCTTGTCCAGGTGCTGTTCCTCGGTGCGGGTCGTGCGTCGTGCTCACCCGTGTATAGAGTCGGGGGTCTGTAGCGCAGCTCCGCGGGAGTATAGCCTGGGCTGTACCGGACCTCCTGGTCCGGTAGAGTACTGTGCTGTCTTCGGGCGCGGTTCTCCTCCTCTTCCTCTTCGTCTTCAGTTAGGTCATCCAGTGCTTGTAGTCTCTGGTTTAGCCTCTCCACAGGATATGCTGCTCCTTCCCGGTTGCTAGGTCTCGCTTGGACCGGTGGGGGGAGGTGGTCTGTGGGGGGTATAGACCTCGTCTGTTGGTCAAGTTCAGGGTTGTTTACTCGGCTAGGGGATGCCGCCCTGGAGGTGTGTCTAGACGAGTTCCTGGAGCCTCTGGCGGAGGGAGAGGGTGTTGTCCGTCTGATCAGCTGTTCTATTAGTTGCGACTGCTGTCTGTCGCGCGCTGCGTCCCGTTGAGCACCGGCTCGTTCTCGGGCCACATTCTCTTCCATCTGAATGCGTCTTATTTCTAGACGTATCTGCTCGTGTTCGCTTCGTTGCTGTATCTGCAATCGATCGCGTTCACCCTGGAGTCTATCGCGTTCAGTAGAGGCTTTCAGGCTGACGAGGAATGCCTGCTGTAGGGTCCTCTCTGCCTCGCTGGGAGAAGGCGGTTGTATAGGGGAGCCTTCCCTCGGGGTACTCCTTGCGGAGCCTTGGAGCTCTATCTCCACGGTGCTCTCCCCGTCTTCTTCCGTGCCGAGTTCTCTCTCGGTAGCGTTGTATTCCTCCCGGGACTCATCGGGGACTACTTCTTCAGTACTGGCGGGGTGTGAAGTCATGTCTGGTTCCCACTGGTCCCCACCGTGAACTTGGTCAGTTACATTAGAGCCCGTAGGGGCCTCTATGGTCGGGGTAGTCTGGGCGTTGGGGTTAGACATACTTTTACTTTCTAGTTTTACCGCGTTTACTGTTAGTAGAAGACTAGGTTGTTGACTGACAGCGTAAGCCTCTAAGTACTGAGGGAGCCGTCGTTCGCGCTGCGGGCGTTGGTTAGGAGGATCGTTTCGTGGAGTGTTCATAATAGGCCATTTCAATATTAATAACACTATATTAATATTACACTAATTACCATCCGGCTCGAAGGACCAATTGTAACTGAGGGGTACAATTCCCTGACTGTATTACTAGATATGATACTTACTACCACTACCTTTGTACTTAATATTCGGCCACCCAGTACACGGCATAAATATATTATCATGAACACTCTCACGTAGATGAAACGGATCCAACACAAATGTACGAATTAGAAACAAGTCTTTATTGCCTACACAGCGATGGTGTGTAGACTAAACACTTAATCACTTAATTACATTTATGAATTGAAATAGTATGCTCTTTTATGGCAAGGAGTATTCGTCGGTATATCAATAGATAATGTCCAATCTCTGAAGGCGCAGGTGGTAAATATACGACCTGGAATAGTTAAGGAATAACAGCAATGATACTTTAATGATTATAGGCTGGATACACTAGAGGGGGTTAATCCGGTCGATTGTAAGCCGACAGGAGTAGGAGGGGGGGGGGGGTAGAATCCAGCTGCCTCGTCCGGCCAAGGGTATCCCAGGAGAACCCACTGTAGTGCCGTTCAATGCGCCGGCGATCCTTGGACCACAGATGAAAGCAGGTGGACTCTTTGTGGGCCGGCTCTCTCCGGTCCACGGGGGAGAGATGTGGAGAGACCTCGTCTTGCAGAGCGTCTCCTCACCTTGTGTCCTCTCCAGGGGGGGGGGTTCCAACACACGGTAGTGTCGGGGGTCTTTATCCATAGAATAATCAAAGTATCCAAAGCATAATCCGTGCCTGGGAAGGCGGGCTGTCGTCGGTAGAATAATCCGGTATACAGGTCCACTCGCTCGTCGGCTCTGGGGCTCCTCGGGTGCAGCTTCACATAGGGTCAACCACCCTGGGTAAGCAGCCAGTTCTCTGCCCGAAACGATGGGGTACTGACTACGGTAGTATTCTCACCGCACGAAGCACTATATATTAACAGACTATTATTAGCTTAATAGACTACGTCCAACTCGACGATATAGTGCCAAATATGACTATTCAAATATTAATATACACGATGTCTCAATACCGATGGTAGGCGAACTTGGCCTTACTCCCACACGTGGCATCGCGGGGAGGCTTTACGTCTGTGACTCTATTGGAGGGTAAGAAACTGGACTGAAAAGAAAGTCCTACTTTAGTAGCGCAGTATATATACGCACTATGAACAAATAGTCCCATTAGTGGTGCGGTAGCCAAATTCCTACGCGGAACTAGGACTTGTTCGTACATGTCGATCGGTACGTTTGCACTGGGTCTGAGGGGTATGGCAGCCTGGCACCAAGGTCTCGACCAATAGTAGAATGGAGACTATTATGGGATGTTCAGTAGGCTAGAATGGATATTCAATGCATATTGTACAAGGAATATACAAGGGATATCAGGGAATATTAGAGAATATACAAATACAATTAAATATATATATATAAATAAATATATATATTCGGTTTAATCTGGCCCTTCACAACAATTACTATCGCTTTCGATGTCCATTGATTGATTGATTGATTGATTGATTGAAAACTTTATTAACAGTTGCAGGATGAGTACAGTACAGTACAGCTCAATACACACAATTGTTAAGGGGACCAGAGAAAGACTTTCGTCTTGTTTACATCAGGGTCCCCCATTTTCAATTCATCATAACAGACAGACAGTACTGCTGCTACATCTATAGATTGATTTAAATGATGACATACCAGATTTACAAATACAGTACTGTTTGTGATACAAGAAGAGTAAAAAGAAAAAAAAGAGTATATACATTTGACGAAGAAACTGTACATTGGAGGAGGTTGGTAGGAGGGTAACTGTTGGATTATCGACTAAACCTTACTTGGTCCCAAGAAGAGGGTCTCGTGTATTACTGGGTTTAATAGGACATTTACTGTATATTGGAGGGGGTTGCGTTAGGACATTTACAGGGTCCAGTTTCGAATTGCAGTCTCTCGTAGGTGCATTTAATTTCCTTGTACTGTATGTACTTGTGCAATGAGAGTCTGCCACTACATTTAATCTAATAATCTAAATCAGTATAACCATCTCCCTACAGACTACCTTGTGGTCGCTAATCAACAAAACCATGTGACCAACACGTGACCTTAAATAGGAAGTAGTTTGAAGCATAGGTTTGTTTGGAGGACATGATGTTAGATCACATCGGCGTTTTGTTGGGGGTCGTCGGTTTTGGGCCAAGCTGCAAAGCCGCAAGTTGTCATACTTTTAACCTTAACAGTCTATAAACATACCCCTAACCTAATCTTAAGCACTCCCACTACCTAACTTTTTTTTAAAATAAATGTAACGTTAAAATGTCCTTCCGGGCCGTGTGATCTAGCATCTACCAAGAAACATGTCTTCCTCCTCCTGACCTGTGCTGTTTATTATTATGCCACTTGTACAGGATTTGTGCAAGAAGACGTTCATCTGACATGAGACACACGGGGGCTATTTTGTGTGCAAACTTTCTTCTTTGTTTCCAAGTTATCGCAAATGTAGGGAACGACTGTCGACAGCAAGAATGGCCTGTTCCGTACAGGTAGGATGCACTTTTCTCATTCTCTTATCGTGTGACATGGCTAGAAACGGCACCAAAGTTGAGCTGCTGAGAACAGTCACACTTTGGTTCTGTTGGTCAGGTGAATGCTCTCCTCATTGCGCAGTAGTACAGAAGTAACGTACCCTGATTTAATTAATAGTATTCGATTGCAGATATCTTGGTCCCAAACTACAGGTGAATGTCAATTTTCATTAAATTACAACAGTGGCCAATGAGTTATGGCACTAGTACTACCTGTATGGCAAAACAAGTAACTCAAAATGTATTAAATACTAAAGTATTTGATATTGAATGTGCTGATATTGAAATATCTAAAGTAAAAATACACATTCAATAACGTTTTTGTATTCCAATGTGTAATAGTGTTCTATCGTTGATATGAAGTACTTTGTGATGATCCACTAGCGCTGCTTGACCTCAGATTATGTTGGCCCGCTTTAAATTTGAAATGTATTATGTAATGTATCACATGTTTGTGTGCAAAGCAAGTTTCTCAGAAGTAACACAATTAGTGTATATACTTGACCACATCCTATGGCCTATTTTATTTTATAATTGTATTATATTCTATTTTATTCTACCGTCTGTCTGTCTGTCTAATGTTGCACCAAATGACCAAATCAAATTCTTTGTATGTGTAAACTACTTCAATAAAGGGCATTTTTCAAGTAAAGTACAAGTACAGTACCGTAACATTTTACTTATGTATGGTACTTGATTTATTTTCCACCCCTGGACATTATGTATGGCCTGCTTGTGAGTTTGTATGTCATTTCATCGACAGGCGGTTTGAAAAGCGCCCTGTTGTGGACTCTTATTGTAAAGCCCTGTACCCCTTCTGCCCCACTGGAGAAAGAGATGGACGCATGCCCTACATAAGGGACTGGGATGTCATTTACGTGTATCGACTGCAAGCTCCAGTTTGGGAGTTCAAGTTTGGAGATGTGTTGGGGAAATTTGTGAGTAACAAAATGGCATCCAATGTAATAAAAAAAGTCAACCAACGAACTAGATTCTTGTACCGGATCTCCTCTCTGGTAAACAAGAATACCCTGAAGACTCTGGCAGGAGCACTCATTCAAGGGTACTATGATTATGCGTGCACCTCATGGTACCAAAGCACCTCAAAGGCGCTTAAAACAAAATTACAAACATCACAAAACAAACTGGTCAGACTACTACTTGACCTGAACCCCAGAACCCACCTCACCCCTGCCCACTTTGACAACCTAGGATGGCTTAGAGTAGACGACAGAGTACAGCAACTTGCAATGGGCCTGGTCTACAAGATACACTATACGACCGGGGTGCCCATGTACATGTCAAAATACTTCCCAAAGGTCAGTGAATACCACAACCACTACACCAGAGGAAGCTCAACAAATCATGTTAAACCCAGATTCGGCTCAAACAAGGGACTAAACACGTTTCGCAATTATGCCACAACAATGTGGAACGCCCTACCCAAAGCTGTAAAGGAATGTGAATCCCTGCCCACATTCAAAACCGCTCTTAAAGAGCACCTACGGGAGGCTGCAATTCGAAACTGGCCACCGTAAATGCCCAAAACCCCCACCACCTCCTAATAGACAGTCTCCTCCCCACCGCATGTATATATTCTCTCCCCGCCGTATGTATATCTCTCTCCCACCCACCCACCCCCTCCTAATGTACAGTCCCCTCCCCATCATATGTATATACTCTGTGACTGTCAGGATCTAGGGGTAACAGTACTGTATATTTGAATACCGATTATGTCACAAATGTATCAGTACTAAATACCTATATGTCCCTATGCCACAAATGTCATGTATGTTGTGTATGTCATAAATGTCTATATGAATTGAAAATGGGGGACCCTGATGGAAACAAGACAAACGTCTTTCTCAGGTCTGCATCCCCTTAACAATTGTATGTATTGAGCCGTACTGTATTGTACCCATTCTGCAATCTGTTAAATAAAGTTTTCATTCATTCATTCAACATTCTATTGAGGAGGGGGATGGGGAGAAAGAACAGGCTGACAAGAAAGGGGTGCTTTGTAGAACATGGCACATACTTTACTATCTCACTCCCACACACCGCAAGAAATTAAGAAAAATACCTCCCCCTTACCAACTACTGTAGATCTGTATGCACATGATTTTGTGTAATGGTTTTGATTAGGGCTGAACAAGTCACCTGAATTTGATCAAAATCCCAATATAGCATAGTGCAATATCCAAATGACAGGAGATGCAATGTTTGTTAAAGGTGGAATTTGTCAAAATACCTTAATGAGTTTGTATTGCATGGATTCCTATTGTATTGTAATGGATTCTTATTGTGTGGATTCTCATGGTATTTATATTGTATTTGTATTATATTATTACAGTTCTTATTGTGCTATATCGCAAGTCGAATTCCCCTTGTGGGACAACCGAACTGAACTCCTCTTTATCGTTGACAGCACATCATGCATGACGCCATCGGATTCAGCAGTTCTCAAACGGGCGTCAACTTCACCATGGAGTGGTACGAGCTGTTTCAGTTGGGCAACTGCACCTTCCCCCAGCACAGACCTGAGATCAGCGCCCCCTTCTGGTGCAACCAGGGAGCCGCCTGCTTCTTCAGCGGCATAGATGATGCGCACTGGTCAGAGAACGGTACCTTGGAGAAAGTGGGAGAGATCACCGGTAAGAATGTGATGCCGGCGTTGTTTAGTTGTCTTTGGATGAGACGCTAAACCAAGGTCCTGACTGAATCTCGGTTGTTAAAGAACCCAGGATGCCTCTCGCAAAGAGTAGGGGGTTTCCCCGATGTTCCTGGCCAAATTCCCAATCAGGTCTCTGAAATCAAGGCCACCTAATCATCCCTTCCCCTTAATTGGCTGGTATCAATCCCTGTCTCCTGAGCCAGTGTATGGCAGTGTTATGACCCTGGCTCAGAGGGAAGCAACATAAAGGGACACAGACAACAAAGGTCAAGTTTAAACCAAAAATGATATATTTATTACTACAACTATTGCAAACAAAGGGTTAATTGTGGTGGAAGGGGAAGACACTGCTGCCACCGTGTCTTCAAGCAGAAAAGATAGTTTGTGTGGGGCGGGGGAGGGCCTTTTAAGCCCACTGCAGGTGGTTCTCAATTAGGTGATTGGCAGCAATCACCTGGAACACAAGACACACAGTTAATAGCAGCATGGTACATAACAGGCAGCCATTGAGCCTGCATAGCCCAAGGTTGGGTGCTACCAGTGGTGGTGAAGGAGGCAATTTCCACCCTACATTGTGGGGAGCGCTTTGAGTGTCTAGAAAAGCGCTATATAAATGTAATGAATTATTATTACCTCTCGACTGACATGGTTCATACAGTATGCAGAAACTAGGAGGACATAAGAGTGATTACATCGATGGTGGCTTGGGCTTCCCAGTCTCTGTTTTGAAGACTAGCAGTCTGTTCAGAATGTCGACCCTTGAAACGGTTTCGTGAAGCATCAGTTACTCAGTCCCCATCATTTACATCATGCTACATCACTATTGATGACATTATTGACGATCATTTGATTCCAAAGTCCATATTGGATGGCTGTTTTCTTCTTGAGAGCATCTAATGTAATCTTCAAACATTTTAATGAATGAATAGTTTATATATATCGGGGTGCCTCCCGCACCCGGCGGTATTGTCGCATGTCTTACCCACATATCCCGTTCTCCCTCTCCTCTATCGGTCCTGCGTGACCATAAAAAGCTGTAAAAATGCTAAAAATAATAGAATATATAAAAAAATATATATATATATTTAAACAAGAAATACCGGTAACTGTAATTTTTATTTTTTTTTATCCACTTTTTCTCCCATTTTCTATATTTTCTCCCATCCCAATTTCGTATCATCCAATTCAACCCTCCCCTGTCACGAACGCTGTTTCTTGCCTCCCACAAGCCGGCTGCAATGTGGACTAAGTCATACATAGCACAAGTCCCCTCCGGTACTTGAGGTAACGGCAGTCGCATCTTTTCACCTGCGCAGCTCGATCTCTCAGTGGCGAGGAGTAACGCGTGGGAGGCTCACGCTGCCCCCGACACTTCCTGATTCTACTGCGCAGGCGCACCAACCGAGCTGTAGGAGTCGCTGTCCACAACGCCCGATCCCCACCCATCAGTTTCCCACCCCCTAATACGGCCAATGTGTATTAGTACGGACGACCAGCTAAACTGAAAGCAAATGTGGAGAGCGGGGCTCGAACAGGCGAGCCCAGCGTCTCCAGATTTCGTGGCGAGCGCCTTGCCCACTACGCCACGTAGCCGCCCAAATAACTGTAATTCTTTTAAATAATAATACAAAGATAATTTGCTGTGAAAATATATATATTTTTTTATAAAGTAAGATAAAATAATAAACAAAGTAGACTTTTGTCCGAAAAGGAATAAGAAGAAGCAATATATGCTTATCAGGTCATATACCCCTTATTGCAATAATACCATTAACACTTTGGCTGCCTAAGGTTAAATTCATGATATACCATAGATTGCCAGCGCTATTTGTCTATGGAGAAAGTCCCCTTCTTTGCAGGGCTATAACTTTTTAAATTCTATTGCTACATTGCCATTATTAGGGCCCATTCAAAGTCCTATATGTATTGTTCATTGTGTAGCAACGTTAAACTTTTTCATTCACATATTCATAGTAAAGTATGGTCTAATGTATAAGTATGTTTTCATCTCTTTCTGCAGCTTTCTCCAGAACGTGATATATAGCCCCAAATGCATTATATTGATGATGAAATACAGTTTGATGGCAATCAGCGCGATATAAAAAATTCCAACTAGACGTACTTCTAGAAGTTACTACACGTCATCTGATGTTGACCGGATGGGCGAGGGGGCGTTTATAATTCCGTGGGCAGCGTTATACCAATCATCTAATGTGGGTCAAATGTTGATAATAGCAGTTAGTATCGAAGACGGTAACGTTACACGCTGAAACTCACCCAGTCTCCGCGCGCCGTTGGGCGATCATCGTAGAGTAGAAATCTTATCATTATGGGATATATTTTTACCCGGTCCATCTCCAGCTTGTATAATGGTATATACGTCCAAATCATGTTGTTTATCGAGTTATTGCCAATCGATCACCGTGTAGCGTGACGAGCCAGAGTCCCATGACCTATAGCGAGCGCCCCGGAAGTACTACGGACGTCTAGGACAACCTCTATGCAACATCCTGTTTGGCGATTGCGCCGATCGGCCACCAGATGGCGCTCCTGAACCGCCAGAGAGCTCAGTGGGTCCTGCTGGTGGATCTCAGGCCAGCGGAGGGGACATATGAATCCGATCGCAGATTTTTGAAATATTGATATAAGGACGACGTAACGCGTCCTCCGGCAACTTTAGCATGGCCAGCAAAGACGTCTAAAGACGGTTCCCGGCAGTCAAAGTGTTAACAATTTTTTCAACCAGTGTTGTAAAAACAATTAATTATAATAATAATTTAATTCGAACAGAATTATCTGCAAGCTAAATCACTTGACCATCGATCAAGTTAATATATAATAATTACTGTTATTATCCCCAGGGAAACAGTTCCACAATTTGTACCGGTGGATCAATGACGACAATAGGACAGGGATCTACTACGAGACGTGGACGGTGCGCTCCGAGCGCAGCCCCAACGCCACGGTGTGGTTCGAGTCCTACGACTGCTCCCAGTTCGTCCACCGCGTGTACAGGAAGATAGCTGAGCTGGGAGCCAATCTCTCCAGCATATCCCCGACCAAATACACCAAGATCTACCTGTATAGCGGAGAGCCCACCTACCTGGGCAACGACAGCACCATATTCGGACAGGCCTCGACGAGTCAGCTGGCCGCGGACATCCTCAAATTCTACTACCCCTTCAGACCGCATCAGTCAAAACTGGAATTTGGCTTAAGTCTATTGCAGGTCTATGACAAGGTTGTGTTGGAAAAGAGTTTCTACTTGTACTACAACTTTGAGTATTGGCATCTGCCGATGAAGTATCCCTATATACAAGTCCTATATGAGGAGGTGCCTTTGCCCTGACCTGCGACTTAAAGCTGTCCAGTTTTCTTGCACTGTTTTATATCAGTATTTTCCTTTCCTACTGTATTGTTTTTCTCTCCACGCTTTTGCATTACAGTGTGAACACTGCTGAAAGAATGCACTGAATTAGGCTGCACATTTAGACTGAGACCCCATGCTGTGAATCGTCAAGTTATTTCTGGTCTCAAGACTGTTAGGTCTAAGGGGGGGCGGTCTATTAATCTTGTAACAAGTACATTCCAAGTTTTGTCTAAAGGGGTGAAATAAAGTGTGTGTCAATGTGTAAAATCCACAAATAAGAGGCTGAAACATGTTGTCTGCTGCTATGCATTAAAAAAAACATGTACTTTTGTGAGTGTGGATTTCCCCCCCCCTTTTTTATCCACTTTTTCTCCTTATTTTTCTATTTTTCTCCCATCCCAATTTCGTATTTCCAATTCTCCCCTGTCTTGAACGTTGCTCGACTATGCCTCCCACTGGTCGGTCGTAGGGAGGATAGAAGCCTTGCATCACGTGTCCCCTCCGGTACACAAGGAGGCAGCCTGTCTCATCTTTTCACCAGACAGCGCAGACTCTTGGTGTGAATTGGTGTGATGAGCAGTGGCGGCCCGTGGATGCTTCGCCACTAGGGGCGCTATACCAAACATTTTGCAAACATGTACAGTACCACGCAACCGACTCATGGCAAGACGTGAGCGATTCGACTCACGCTCACGGCAATGAATCGGCTCTTATGAACGAGTCGCTCAGCTGTTACTACAACAACACACAACCAGTCAAATAAAGTATAGTCTAATTCACAACTTGAAACACAATATATAAATAGAAAAGTTAGAAACAAAACTCGCTCCGTCTCCAAACACACGCAGATCTCTCCCTCTCTCCTTCTCTCTCTCACACACAGCGCGACGTGGAATCGATTCGTTACACAATCAGACCTATTATATACCAAGAATAACTTCAGTATGAGTACAGGGCTGTACACATATTTTGCATATTGTTAAACGAGCCAAGGCTAGCTATTAAACTATCGATATGAATCGAAAAACTGGGACCCTGATAAGACAAACGTCTTTCTCTGGTCTGCATCCCCTTAACAATTGTGTGTATTGAGCCGTACTGTATTGTACCCATTCTGCAATCTGTTAATAAAGTTCTCATTCATTCATTCATTCAAACATAGACGATATTGAACAAGCCATAATCCACGTATTTTCAATCCAAAAGCGAGAGAGAGAGACTCACTGTTTAGTTGACACGTCCAGGGCAGGAGGGCTTGCCTTGATAAAGTAGTGTATAATCCACTGTTGATGTATTCCAGACCACTGTCCACTGTGTCCAGACTGCATCCGCCATATAGCTTGTTAGCCAAGTGTTAGCTTGTTACCACACAACACAAGTACTTCATTCCTTTGTCCATTTCCGCTCGAACAGACTGCAAACTACCTGGCGTTCTATCGCCATGCTCTAAGACAAACTCTAACCTTAACCAACTTTGAAAGAGTGCCTAAGCTTAACAGTCTAAAGAACTTGCAGTCACGGCACGCTCTGCTGCCTGCATCTCACAACAACACAACAACACAACTATCTCTCACCAATGGACCAACCTAGGAATAAGCTAGAATTGGAACATTAGAAATTGGATTCGGCCAATCAGAGATCGTCTCTGTGAAATTCTGCTACGGAAAAAAATACTGGCGTCGGCCAATCAGAGAGCGTCTCTGCGAAATGCGGCTACAGAAATTCTTGACGCTACTGGCTAGACCGCTTCAAATCGCGCCCGGATTCCAACATAATAGTCATATTTCAACGCACAACGCGTTATGCACTGATTGGCTGTGACGGATACAGCGATCAAACTGTGACGCGCACTCAGAGCGCTATCGTGTCTAGCCCGGGCCGAGAAATACGAAAAAATAAAAAAAACGTCACTTCCTGCTCAGGAAAACGAGTGTTTTTTTATTTTAGATAATAACGTTATATTGTGCATTGGAAATACAAACATACTTAAAATGAGTAAATATTATTCATTTTAAACATGTTTATATTATTTATAGGGCTATAAAACGAAAGTTTTATTTTCTTCTTCTCTGATTTAACAGCAGGTGGGGCGGCGCCCGTGCGCCCCTAGTGGCAGAGCCGCCACTGGTGATGAGAATTACTTGGACCTCAATGTCTCCAAGACTAAGGACATGATAATTGACTTCAGACACAACCCCGATCATCAAGCCAGTGTAGCTAGTGTAATTCACGACGAGGATGTCCAGATTGTTGAATCGTACAAATACCTGGGAACTGTGTTTGACTGTAAACTGAAGTTCAACTTAAATACAGAGTATTGTTAAAAAAGATCAGCAGGGATCTACCTGCTGAGAAAGCTGAACTCTTTTAATGTTAGTGCGAAGATCTTGAGCACTTTTTATAGTTGAAAGCCTCCTAACTTTTTCTTTTATCTGCTGGTTCAGTGGCCTGTCCATTAAAGATAGGAACAGCCTACAGTACATAGTGAGAGTGTGCTCCAAAATAATTGGAGTAAAACAGAGAGACCTATGTTCTCTCTGGACGGACCAGGTGGTCAAGAAGGGGACGAGCATCATTAATCAACCCCTCCATGCTCTGTCTCAGCGGTTCTCACTGTTGCCCTCTGGCCGCCGTTATGACGTCCCACCAAGTAGGACCAACCGCTACGCCAAATCTTTTGTCCCCTCGGCTATCAGACTTTTAAACACAGACGGTAGTCATTTTAAGTAGCCTTTTGCACTTGGTTGTCTGTTTTTACTTTTACTTTGCTGGATTGTGTATCACATGGAGTGTTTCTCTTTTTATTTGCCGTGCTGTTGTTGAGATGTTTTGTTGTTTGTCTTTGTTGCTTGTTGGTGAAGCTGCAAATATGAATTGCCCCACGCGGGATCAATAAAGTTGTCTGAATCTCAGTGGCGAGGTGTAACGCATGGGAGGCTCACACTACCCACGCTACTTCCTGTCTCTGCTGTGCAGGCGTCCCCCAACCGACCTGTAGGAGTCGCTGTCCACAACGTCCAATCCCCGCCCATCGACTTCCACCCAATACCTCTGCCAATTGAGATAGTATGACGACTGGCCCAAGCCGGAGGCAATGCTGACACCTGGATTCGAGATCGGAGTCTATTGCATTGGTGACGAGCGCAATCTCCGCTGCGCCACCCAGCCGCACCGGATTTCCCCTTTTTGATGCTGCGTGTTTAAAGGGGCACCTTTGCACATAATCTCTCACACATCGAGAAATTCTAAACAGTTTTGCACACGTTCATTTAGTTTGACAGTTATTGAGAGTGGATTAGTTTGAATTGGTCCCTATAAGACGAGGTATTGCTGTTTTGTCCATTTACATCGTTGCATGGTGCTGTAATTAGCAACACAGGGATTCAATGTCCCAGATGACATCACTGGTGGCCATATTCAAACAAACCTGTCAAACTAAATGAAGTGTGCAAAACTGTTTTGAATTTCTGGATGTGTGTGAGATTATGTGCATAATAAATCGGCATTGTTTTTTTGGTGAAGTGCCCCTTTAAGAATGTTATGAATCCAAGTCTTGTGAGTTGAGCGTTATAATCCTGTGTATGTAAAATAAATCTCAACTCTGGTCAACTTTGTTTGCCTTATGGATCTCTCTATACGTTAAGGTACACGATGTTTCAGGCCAGGGGAGGGTATTTGTTTAAATTTACAGAGCCTGTATTTATTCATTTACAAAACATTTACTATACAGTACATGTACCGTTATTCATATAATTATTGGGTCAGCACTTGATCCACCAATCTCCTTCGATTGACGCACATGCCAAGCTATAAGTGCACACTGGGTACAAGCGGAAATGCCTACATGGACCAATGCGGAGGTCTGTTATTGCATAACTTTAGTCTGCGTGGACCCTGTATGGTATGTCTGGACTACTTGGAGCACTCACTCAATATTGACACTGAACCAAATGTAGTAGGGATGTACCGAATGCTTCAAAGCTTTGATCATAATGTTGACATTCGAATTCTAAATCAACATTTGAATTTTTAATTCTTTATAAAAAAAGAATTATATCTTTTTTTTATGCGTCTATTCATTATGTTTAAACCAATGGGGGTTTTCTTCAAAGTTGCAGATAAAGATTAGGCTACACTAATATTATAGTATATGACCAGTCAAAATTTTTTATAAAACATTTATCATAAATGATGTAGCGTATCTGCATCCGCTTGGCACTCGGCACTCCATCTAATCAAGACGTCACCATCACTTTCGTACCAACCAGGCCCTTATTGGGTATATTCTATATTGTAATACACTAAATTATGTTATATCTAGTCAAATTAATGGAAGAACAAATATAAATGTAAGGGGGTAGGGATCAATAAGCTTAGCTTCCCTCTACTCCTTTTTTGGACATGTCTGCTAACCAAACGCATTGCTCTTGACCTTTTGTTTATAATTCCTTCTTTTTTTAATGTTTTTCTTTTAATGTTTTTTTTATTTGTTATGATTGTTTGGTTCGACGGAACAAGATATCGTGAGTTTGGAGAAATATGGAGAATAACATGTCCAAAAATAAACGTTTTTCATTCATTCATTCATTTATGTTGACGAGTTGTTATATTTTTATATAAAGTTGATTTAATAAAATAAAACTAATTTAATCAGATTAATCACTTTATTCAAATTGAGGATTTAGTTTGAGGATATTAAAAAATATATAATTTTTTTTAATTTGGATTACGTCATAAAATATGACGACAGACATTCGAAGCTTCGTTCGAATACTTCAATAGAAGCTTTGAATGTTAAAAAATGACATTCAGTACAGCCCTAGTACTACCAGTACCGACTACCAGTTCACGCTAGATCAATCGGTACCAAATGTGGGTACCTTCTTTACTGTACATATTTAGTATAAGCGTGTAATATACTCATCAAAAGGGAGCCTTTTCCACAAATATATAAATTACTCTTCCATCTCTTGGGTATTTGGAAAGACCAGACAAGGTCAGACGAGTTTGATAATACTTGGCCAGATAATGTTATTTCAACATTTAAAAACATGATCATGTTTTGATGATATGATAATGCGAGGAGGCCGGACGTGAGCCCTGAGTGGACAAAGATTCAGGGAAGTAATTCCTATCTTTAGTACCGGTAATTAGACCAATCAGTATAGTTAAAGGAGTGTTTACATTCTAGTTTATAAGGCTGGTATTCAGAGAGGGCCTCTTCTACTCTGCTACCATTCTGTCATTCTGTGATTAGGATACTGTGAGGATCTGACATTGTGTGTGTGTGTTAGAAGGAGGCCGGAGCCAATCGTGACTTAACTTTGTGAATTGAATCTATTTTGTAATAAAGCATCATTGAAACTTAGAAGTATACCGAACTCGTATTTCCTACAACGGTATTTGACCATCTCAGCGACTGGACCAAAGAGACCACACTAGTTTGCATGATTATAAAACACATTTTAAATAAATTATTTACATTATGTGTAGAATGTAGCAGAATGTTCAGGAAGAAAATGAATACAAACACAAATTACATTCACACATTTTTATCACATGTCCAAAACAAGTCTATTTTCATTTCAAGACAGGTGACTAATATGATAGACATAGCGTTCGCCAAACAGACTAAAAACAACAGCATTGTCACCAGTTAACTTCTAGTTGACTTAGTGCAAACAAGTAGATCGATTTCATGGCTGCTGATGAGGGTAAGTTGTTTCTCCTCTTTATCTGCACCGATGCTAACGGAGACAAAGTAAAGAGTTCAAACCGGTACAGAAAATGAAGACGCTGCCTTTCAAATACAAGAGAAACGAAGGAGGCTGAACATTAGAACCGTCATGATGACCATCGTTGCATTTAATCTGTTGTGGAAAAAATAACCAGGTGATGCAGTATGTGTCCTTGAGAGATATGACCATAATAGTCTACGTGAACCAGAAAACACTAGTTCACTTCTGTGATAAATGATGCCATTTGCTACCGATAATATCTCTACACCCTGCTGCTACAGTCTCTGCGAAAGTATTGCAAATATTTCCGTTTTTGATTCAGCCTATTATTAGAGTTCGGCTACATGAAGGGTAAGGAGGGGAAGTCCAGACAGCAAGAAAAAAAAGTGCTTTACAATCTGTATTATTCACTGATCCTAAAGACTACAAGTCCAAAAGCCAGTCGACGGAGGCAGAGGCATTATAAAATAAACCCCATCACTGCTGTCCCACCGCTTACTGTACACATGACACGACTGAAAACCACAGATTCAATACAAAAGTGGTCTTCTCGTATATCAATAAATTACATGGCTAATCATCTCTAGTGACTATAGGGTACGAAAAAATATCCATCTAGCAAAGGAGGACTCGCTTTGCCGGTATCTAAAAGACATGAGCCACCGATGAAGGTGACGTGGGACCCTGACAAGAGGGCGCGATAAAGAGAAGTACATTTCTATTCATATAAATCAAACACACAGCGTTTTATATACAGATGCATTGGGACTTCCTTCTTAAAAGGAAAAAGTTTCATTTCACTCATCTGACCTGCCAAATGTCTTTGTACTGAAACAAATGAATGTACTGGATGATATCAATGTCTGCGAGGACAATTAGGCGGTATCATGATCAATGAATACCGTTCCCTCTCCTAGATAAGAGGATGGAATACAGAGCGAACATGGGGCATAAGTCATATGGGGAGGGGGGGGGCAGGTATTCATGATGAAGCGCTCAGGGTTTAGAGTCGGACAGGCAAACAGCAGAAGACAAACCTATAGTTTATATATTCATGTAAGCTTTAGCGACACCTGAGAAGCAACCATGAAAAGGTTTCGTTTGCATTCACAGTTTACCTTATAACCCAATAGCCGAGTCGACTATTACTATATCACTTTAATAATAATCTTATTAAATGAAAACAGAGGCTTATCCACCTCCATATTAAAAAATGTCTGTCTTTCCTGCACAGTGTAGCATCTATATTATATTATTTCTGTATTTTCTCATCCACTATTGTTTGGTTTTGGTTATCTTTCTATGGTGCGGCTGTATCAGAACCCGTCTGGGTCTAGATAAGAACAAGATATCTCCCCTTCGCTTCCATCCGGCCATTAGCTCCTCTGCCAGATCCCAACTAATTAGTCGTTATTCCTGAAAGGTGCTTAGTAAATGGCTGTACAGAAACCACAAATTTTTTAAGATTATATTAGTTAAGCCAACGGCAGAGTTCCATAAAGCTGCCGTGACGTCAGGTGGGTCATGTGACGAGTCCACAATGCAAAGCACACAGAGAAAATGCCTTCTAGCCACATTACCCTGCAGTCTTGGTAAGTGTCAATAGTTTGAGCAGGGACCGCACATAATCCAGTATTTCAAAGGGTATGTTAGCTATCCGATGTCAGCTAGTGTGGTACCGACACTTAGGGTTGTCGAAGACAGGACGGTAATGGCTAGAAGACATCCGTGTTACTGCCGGCTGCGCTGCGTTTTGGAACTCCTCACGTGACCCACCTGACGTCACGGCAACTTCAGGGAACTCTTGCCATTGGTGCCTGATACAGGAACATTTTAAAATCAAAAAGCGGACCGACATCAACACTGTACACCCTCCCTCACTTCACAGATATAATAGGCCTATACTTGTACACGTGTGGTTCCACCATCCCTCACCAACTTGGACATTCCCCGCCCATGAAATCGCTGGAATAGGGGGGGGGGGGGGGGCTGCAGTTTTGTACAGTCTGTTTTGGAGCCGACAGGCAGAGGTTTATGTGGCGCTTGCGTTCCTTGAAAGGATTATCTAATTGTTCAGCGGTCAGTCCAGCATGTCAAACGCCACACAGCGTCCCCCACCCATCCGGCTAAAACCTCTCTGGAGAACTGGGGGGTGCTCTGCTACAGAAACACGGACAGGCTCAATAAGGTAATGCCCTCCATGTTGGCACCAAACATTCCACTTCTACGTCATTCCAACTATGCATTCAAAGGCCTTTCAGCGCAAACAACCAGGCCACGCCCCAAAGTGAAGTTGCTGAACTGTGTGGCTGTGGCTCAGCTCTACCAGGTGGGCATCATGTCTGGGAACCAGACCCGACCCAGGTGCTTGGACACCTCCCAGTGGATCTCGTCCAGGGAGTATTTGTGATCGGGGATTAGCACCTCCTCCATGATGGACAGCTGGGACAGCCTCCGACCGCACATCTTGACAAACTCCACAAAGGCGCTGCAGGACACCTCGCATTCTCCCAGGCCGATGGCCGAAAGCTGGTTGCAGCGCTTGGCGATGCGGATCAGCTCCTCGTCCAGGGGGCGGAGCCCGTTGGCGCACACCACTAGCTCCACCAGACAGGGGGCAGTGCAGGCCCACTCTGCCCAAGATGTCCTTACTGACCGAGCGGCCGAAATAGAGGTGCGTGACTGGGATCTCGTCGCAGAAGAAAGGGCCAAACTCGTTCTCGTAGAGGAAGAAGTACATGACCAGGCTGAACTTGGGGGAGTGGCGCACCATGGCGTCCCAGCTGCTCTTCTTGATGGTGTGGAAGTGCTGTCCTGGGTTCTCGCTCACCACGTCGATACGCAAGTGCTCCAGGTGAACATGCTTCTCAGAGGACAGGGCCAGCAGCAGCTCGTCACTCAGGAGGTGGTAATTCAATGCCAACTCCCTCAGCCCGTGACACTGGTCTGCTACACACAGGATCCCTGCAGACACAAGAGAGGATTTAATGAGCACCACCACTTATAGAACCCATGTTCTAAGAATTTAAATAACCAAACTGTTATGGAGACATTTAAACCTGAACAGAGTGAAAACACAAAAACGTGATCTCAGGCGCTGCTGCACAAACCTGAGGTCAGTTGAATAAACAGGCCCTGCTAACAAGCCTGAGGTCAGTTGAATAAACAGGCTCTGCTGCACGATTCTTGCTAAAATGTGAATCACGGTTTTTCTCTCTAAGAATTGAGATCACGATTCTCTCACACGATTCTTATTTTTTCAATCAAATCATTTATTGCACACTCTCTTAAACAGACAACATAACATCTATCAAAGTGCTTGACTTAAACTTAAAAGTCTCTTGTAACATACAAAATAACTCAAGTCAGAATCGTCATCATTTAAAAAAGTTAAGTAAAAAGTTTAAAAAATAAAAGATTAAAAAGAAATAATAAGAAAAAGTTACGTTTATTTTTTTCGGTAAAAAAGAAATACAAATAAAAGAATCGTCATAATTTAGAAATGAGATCGCACAAGTCTATGAATCGAGATCGCGTTTTTTTTTTCAATTAATCGTGCAGCACTATGAGGAACAGACCTCTATATGCATAACATCTGACTGGCATGAAGTGGTATTTTGATAGACAGAGTGGGCGTGCTCTCTGGGACGTCACATCACCAAGGGGGGCATCCTTCACTGGCCTTGAGTCAGCCTGGCAGTGTGACAATGACATTTTAACTCTTTCTTAACCTCTGCACATGATGGTAGATTTGTACTGTATGGTTTTTGCCCAAACCTGCATGGGATTGTCATAGAGTGGGCATTTCTGTAAAGGGAAAACGTGTGGGTGCCGTTCAGATATCTTGAAGTGAGAGAGGTCTAGAGACCCCTTTTAAAATGGCCAAGCCTTTTTCACCCTCGCCAAGATTTAACATAAGTTTGGAGCATTATTTAGCAGGCACATACACTTGATTCATAGACTCTGTGTGTGTGTGTGCTGTTTAACTGCCACTGCCAGATAGAACCCACATGCTTTATATAGTCCCGCTGGGATAGTATAGGCCCAAAATAGGACGCTGAATGGAAAAACCAGCCAGCGGCGTGGATTAAAACAAGATCAAAGAGATGTCCGAAGTCTGAACATTTGCACGTGCTTGAAATTATGCCACAAAAATATTCCACTCAGAGTGCCAGAACACCATTACAACCATATCCCTTAATCCAGTGGTTCCCAGACTGTGGGGGCGAACTACTGTACAGGGGACACGTGGGGAGAAAAAAATACATTGTTCCCTCATATAGTTATATGGTGGTTCCTACTAGTTTATATCTTGGTGGACTGGACATCTTTTCACACCAGAAGGCCACCATCCCCAAAGCGGTTTCTGGCCGCAACGCCTTCCGATTTGCTGCAGCATTTTTTTCCGTATATCCACTTTTTCTCCTTATTTTTCTATTTTTCTCCCATCCCAATTTCGCTGTTTCCAATTCTCCCCTCCCCTGTCTTGAATGTTGCTCGCATATGCCCCCCACAGGTCGGTCGTAGGGAGGATAGAAGCCTTGCATTACGTGTCCCCTCCGATACACGAGGAGGTAGCCTGTCACATCTTTTCACCTGCCAGCGCGGACTCTCATTGGCGAGGTGTAACGCGTGGGAGGCTCACACTACCCCCGCTATTTCCTGTCTCTGCTGTGCAGGCGTCCCCAACAGACCTGTAGGAGTCGCTGTCCACAACGTCCAGATTACCACCCATCGACTTCCACTCGCTGACTCTGCCAATTGAGCCAGTATGACGGCCGGACCAAGCCGGAGGCAACGCCGACAGCCGGATTTGAACCCGGTGTCTCTAGCGTTGGTGACAGCAATGTCCGCTGTGCCACCCAGCCGCCTGACTCATGCTTAATGTTTGAATGAAAAGAGACCAGTAAAAAAAATATATATATATATATATATGCGTGTGTATGTATACGTCATCCACCTGTTGTGGTGTGGGTGTGCTTGCATGTTTGTATGCATATACTGTACATACCAATTATTCGCTTGTTCTATTATCCATCCACCCTGATGGGCGACAGTGGCTCGGGAGGTAGAGCAGTCGTCTGGTAATCTGAAGGTTCCCGGTTCGATTCCTTCTCCTCCCGGGCAGCGTGTCGAAGTGTCCTTGAGCAAGACACTACTTAACCCCTAACTGCTCCCGATGAGCAGGTTGGCACCTTGCATTGTTGCCTCCGCCGTGAATGTGTGAGTGAATGGGTAAAATGTGAGGAATACATTGTAAAGCGCTTTGGATAAAATAACTATATAAATGAACCATTTACCATTTACTGTAGATCCCCTTTGAATTGCTCATCTTAGATTTCTTCCTTTTTCTCCTCCTATTGCTAGGTTACAGGGAGTTGTTCCTTATCTTCATTGGGGAAAGTCTGGGGGTGTTGTAGAATTGTGGATTGTATGTGTTTTTTTTTATTGTGGATCTATTGTGATGTTACTTGTTTATCTGTGAAGCCCGTCGAGGCAACTTGTTGTGATTTTGGGCTATAAAAATACATTTTACATGTTACTTTTATTTTCATTTTCATTTTATTTTAGTGATAGGAAAATCAATCGCCTATACAAATGGATGGTAAGAGAGTACTTTGTATGTATACCCAATGCCTATGAACCAGGGTAAAAGACTGTAGCATATGTATGTATGTTTTATTGTTTATGGTTTCTCACTGCTTGTGAGTGCATATTAATATATACTGTATTATGTAATATCTATATTGTATTATGTATGATTACATATGATTAAGAATATGGTATGTATAGTAATATGTTTGAGAGAATATTGTCACTCCCTGATTTGAATACCACTTGGTTGTTTGTCTGTAAATGTGTTATCTATTGTCATGTCTATTGTGTTATCTGTGGACCCCAGGATGTGTAGCTGATCAGCCAATGGGAATCCTAATAAAATCATAAAATCATAAATCATGCATAGTCGCTAGTCCACAAAAAAGCATCAAGAGATTGACATGTTAGTTTTGAGGAGAGAAATGATCAAAATAAATGAAATAAAACTAAACACAAACACCATTCTGAGACAAATTATTGTTTATTTTGTGAAGGTGTGTATGTCACCATGTCTCGGATTAAGGTTTACTTTTTGGTTTTGGTTGGCTTGACAATGACTGCACTGTCAGTGAACAGAGTAGGAAAGAACTCATTCAGGAAATTGTTCTTCAGTCGATGTTGAAAGTGGATGTGCCTCACCCCAGGCCCATAGGCTGAGAACACATGGGACACCTAGTGGCAGACAGACAGACAGACAGACAGACAGACAGACAAACAGACAAAGAGACAGACAAAGAGACAGACAGACACACAAGGAATTGGTGAGCAGCATACTAGTGTTACTGTAGCTCGTTTTAGGTACAGTGGGGTTAAAGGCCCAATCAGAGATCCAAACATAAACAAATGGATATATCCCCACCACCAAAAAAGCAGTAAAGACATGTTTTTATTCTCTAGTTGACTGAGACGGATTAACTGAGACGGTAAACCATCTTTTTTCAATTGTATTGTCTGTATTTTGTGGCTGTGAAACGTTTATTAATGTTGGTAATGTTTGTATATTATATAATAGACCTATATTCTGCGCTGTGGGTTAAGAAAGTTCCAAGAAGTGTACTTTCCACATCCAGATCAAAATAGGAATGAACGTGTAATCTTCAAGAATGTACAGTGTGTGAGTATACTGTACCCTTCATTTATATTGTAAAAAAAACAAAAACAACAACAACAACACAGATTGGGGCTTTAACCATCAAGGCTTCACTTTGAACCCAGACGTACCTCCTTCCAGGTGTGTGAGTAGGTACTGAGGTCCTCTGTGGGTGTGACGGTGTGCTCTGAGATCACCGTCTTTGCGTCACTACCCAGTAACTTCACGTGGAGCTGGTAGATCGACTCGTGCACCTGGCTCTCCTCATACCTGACAAGTCAACAGGAATGGAAAGCTATATTAAAGAAGGCTGTACCAAAGAAAAAAGGTCATTCAACATTTTACGTTATGTTGATGTTATAGCTAAAGGTAATCGGCAAGATCCTCATTTATGTTTGTGATCTATTGGTGATAAGCGATCATTGCTGTTGCATTTTTGCAGTGTATTGACTTGCTTTCCGTCTTTGAAAATGCATGCTAAATACTTCTATTCATTCCAAATAAACTGCTGTTGCTGCTGGTGACATAAAATGTATCACTGCCTGTGTGCCGGATGCTTTTTCCAGGAATGTCCTACCAGACACCAGTGTTTACAACAGCCAAGAACAGCAAATGTAAATGCATTCATGAACAGGGTATAGGTAGAATCACTATTGTGTTATATCCATAGGTGATAGAGAGTGGCAGAATAGACTTATTTACTGATTATTTGAGTTTGGCTGGGATACCTCTGAAAATCAACCCATTCTAAACTATATATGGTGATGTTTTTTTTATGTTAATGAGACAAAGGCTCACAGATTTGGAACTGGATGAGTATTTATTGATTTGTCATCTATATCCTGAACATTTATTGATTAATCCTGTGGATAAGATGTCTGCAGTGCTTGACACTGTATAGCTAAGCTAATATACCAGATGTGGTTGAGTAACCCTTTCAGTTGACCTCTTTATAACTGTCATGAGATCAATTGATAGATGTTCTTATCCCTATCCATCTCCTTCAGCTTGACCACACACTACACGGGTCATCTGCGTAAACAGGCGCTACTACATTACAGAAAACAGTGCACCCTCTACAATACAATGCAGCCTATTATCAATAAGCATCAATTGCCTTGCTCTAAAACACACAAAGAATCAATCAAGGGCCTTGTCGTGACCTAACTGCAGCTTCCATACGTTATGTTAATCAACATTTTGTTGTAGGAATACTGTTGGTCTTGTTGCCACTTCTGAACTAACTTCTACTAACGTGTTTAGTTTAACTTCCTGTGATCCTCAAGAACTGTTAGACTACTGCTTGGCCTTTACTCCTAAAACCCACCTTACCCCTGCCCATTTTGACAACCTAGGATGGCTTAGAGTAGTCGACAGAGTACAGCAACTTGCAATGGGCCTGGTCTACAAGATACACTACACACCACTAAGATACCCATGTACATGTCGAAATACTTCCCAAAGGTCAGTGAATATCACGACCACAACACCAGAGGGAGTTCCACAAATCATATTCAACCCAGATTCGGCTCAAACAAGGGACTAAACACGTTTCGCAATTATGCCACTATAATGTGGAACGCCCTACCCACAGCCGTAAAATAATGTGAATCCCTATCCTCCTTCAAAACCGCTCTCAAAGAGCACCTAGGGGTGGCTGCAATTAGAAACTGGCCCCGGTAAATGTCCAACCCCCCCTCCCCCATCCACCCGTACAGTTTATTCCCCTTCGAATGTATATATATATTTTTTTATGATCTCTTTTTCTGAAACAGTACTGTATATCTTGATGAAACAGTACTGTATATTTGTATGTCATGTATGTCATAAATGTCCTGATGAATTGAAAATGGAGGACCCTGATGTAAACAAGACGAAAGCCTTTTTCTGGTCTGCATCCTCTTAGCAGTTGTTTGTATTGAGCTGTACTGTATTGTACCCATTCTGCAATCTGTTAATAAAAGTTTCAATCAATCAATCAATCAATCAATCAAACTAAGCATTCTGGGCCTTGTAGACAACACATATTCTGTTAGATTAGCCAGACAATATTGCCATCTAGTGGCAGCTATAAGGCAATTTTCTTGTACAGTGCATAAAGCAAACAATTTAAACTAAATAAACTTTCAATTAATTAATGTTAATTTGTCGGTCCAGCAACATAAAACAAATACTCTTCCTCTGAGTGTCTGAGAGGTTTTAAAGGTTCTCCTCTCAAGGCAAAGATGCTCAGGGAATGAACCTGAGAAAAGCAGCCTCAGTCTACCTGCGCTGCGCCTGCATGACATCCAATCAGTGAGATTTTGTACCAATTAAATAAATGCTCAAATGTATTTAGATTGCCAGTGGTGAAAGAAGCACACAGTTCCTTTACTTAAGTAAAAGTAGAAATACCCAGATAAATGAGTACTCTGGTAAAAGTAAACGCCCACCATTCAAATTCTACTTAAATAAAAGTAGAAGTATTTGCTATTGAATGTACTTAAGTAAAGTAAAAGTATGCATTCTACATGACGTTTGTGCTTTCCAGTGCTTGGGAGCATTCAAGCCTCAAACCATTGAGCTAAAGGGCATGTTAAAGTGGTATTTGGTCCAGTTATGCTGCTCTGATTAAAGGTTATTTTAAAGTGGTATGTGTTCCAGTTAAGCTGCTCTGATTATGTCCTCTTGAAGTTGACAGTGAAAGTATATCATTTTCATAAATTGTTGCCATGTTTTCTATGCTAAATCTTTTTCTTCAAAGTCACTAGTAACTGGTGGCTTCAGATAAATGTAGTGGAGTAAAAGGTATAATATTTCCTTTGAAATGTGGTGGAATAAAAGTACAAAGTTCCCTCAAATTAAAACACTCAAGTAAAGTACAAGTACTTCGAAATTGTACTTAAGTACAGTACTTGAATACTTATCTACTTTCCAACACTGTATATATATATATATATATATATATATATATATATATATATATATATATATATATATATATATATATATATATATATATATATATATATATATATATATATATATATACTGTATAATATATTGTGGACATTTTAAAACACCTACATCGACATAGGCAAGCTTAGTTCAAGCATGCCTGTTTCATATTGTCCTCTGGTAGTGAATTAATCTTCACACCAAAGTGAAAACTATAGTCTCTCTATCTCCCATCATGCAAAAGAAAAAAGAAAAAAAGGAACAGTCACTTGCATCACTTCTTCCCATCTCATTGTGTCAACAGGGGTGTTTTCATCACAAAACTGTAATAAGTCGTCGATGCAATGCTCTGCTATCAGGGTGCAACCCACCCACCAGTCTTGGATGACTATATCAGGCTGATAATCATCCAGCAATTCATCCCAAAGGCCCTCTTTCTTCAGGTCCATCGTCTGTTCCATGGTGAACCAGCTGTGGACAGAGAGATGACATGAGTAAAGACGTATTGGGGACCTTGTGTATCTTGTGTTCTGGCAAGCTGCATGGCAGAACGTGTCTCTTTGGTACATCATATTGTATCTAGGTGCATAAAGCCATCAATATTTTTTTACAGTATTTCTGTGCTTTTCTTTCCTTTATAGGCCGTTTCAGTGGCATGTCTGATATGTTGCAAGTTGTTCGGAAACAGCTAAGATTACAGTTGTATTTCCTGTTGCAATGCTAGAATTATAAGAAGAGGAAGGGTCACAGCCCCAACATTCTCACCGAAGTTGCTTACCACTGAGAGACAACGCCACACACCACTAACCGCCTCGGCCAGTCCTTCGTACCAGCGGCCATCAGGCTCCACAACAGTGGGCAGGGACCGCTGCCAGCAGCCGGAGAACTAACGGCAGCAGAACTCGAGAACTACTAGGAATGTCTGATCACTACTAAACTGTACAGACTACAACTTATAACATATGGCGTTTATCACGCCAGTTAGAGTACCTTATGTATACTGCACCTTTGTACTGTATACTTACCGTACTTTACTTACTCATAGTATATAGAATCTAGTGTTCATTGTAACCATATTTATTGTAATGTGTAATATAACTGACAGGGCATACAGACCCTCTTCTGCACCTTTGATTACACTTGCTCATATGCGTATATTCAGAGTTAATTATATTGTTTACACTGCCTATTTTTACTTTTCTACTGTACTATAATTGTATTGCCTGTATTTATGTCTTCTACTAATACCCTGCCAATACCTGTACCCCACCCCATGCTGCTATGATGCCTGAATTTCCCCAAGGGGATCAATAAAGTATCACCCAGTTTCATCACCCAGTGGTAACAGGGAAACCATTTTCAAACGCTTCTATGATGGCACTGACGCATACTCGTACTCTTTATTTTTGTTGTTGAGTTGAAACCGCCTATAAGGTTGCTATGTGACCCCAGGTAACACTCACTTGTACTGTGGCATGAAGCAAACCACAGCACCTGGTGGTATGCCGCTGTCGTCGTAGGGAAGTGCTTGCCTGCTTGTAACCCAGCCAGTGAAGTCACCTATGATTGAAAGACAAGAGTAGAAAGTTGTGTTTAAAAGTGTTTTATTTAAAGGTGCTGTAAGTGGTATTTTCTTTGTTAATGGTGGGTGGCTACATGTTAAAATAATAGCTCTATATTCCTACAGCCATCACTGATATCGAGTGTTTGGTCAGTAACATGGGTCTCCCAGTCCCTCCGTTCTGCAGTAAACAGAAAATACATTTTCTGGTATCCCGTTCCTACTTCATCTAATCAGGAGAGAGAACTCCACTCTGCAAAAATGGTCTGACAAAAATAAGAAGTGTGCTTGAAACAAGTAAAATAATCTGCCTGGGGGCGCCCCAGTGGTGAACCACATAACGAGCTGAGTCGCGGCATGGCAGACCCGGGTTCGATTCCCGGACCCATCGTTATTTGCCGAGTGTCTTCCCCCCACTCTGTCTCCTGTTCCTCCTATCCCTCTCTCTACTGGACTGTCCAGTAGCAAAAAGCGTTAAACGCTAAAAAATTATCTAAAAAAATTAAAAATAAATCTGCCAGTAAATTTGGCTTGGAATTGAAATATCTATTAAATATCTTTGCTTGAAAAAAGTTAAAATATCTAGGGTTCTCTCTCCTAGTCCTGATTGGATAAAGTGGGAAGTGATACCAAAAAAGATATTTTGTGTTTATTGCAGAGTGGAGGGACTGGGAGACCCATGTTACTGACCAAACACTAGTCTACAGTATATCAGTGATGGCTGTTGGAAGCTAGATCTCTTAATATTTTCAAAAATAAGCTAAAAACGTACCTCTTCACCATAGCCTTCTAATATACTCCGCTGTTGATTGTACTGTAGCACTATTTTACTCTGTCCATTCTATTGTATTGCACTGCACTGTTGCATAATTTTACTATTTACTATTTACCCCCTGCAATTTGCATACCGCCCCAACAGGTCCACGGAGGACGCCATAGCCCATGTGCTGCACACAGCAGCATCACACCTGGACAAGAGGAAGGGGAACTATGTGAGAATGCTATTCATTGACTACAGCTCGGCATTCAATACCATAGTCCCCTCCAAACTCATAGCCAAGCTCAGGGACCTGGGCTTGAACTATGACCTCTGCCAGTGGGTCTTGGACTTCCTGACGGGCAGACCCCAGGTGGTGAGAGCAGACAACTGCACCTCCTCATCCATCACCCTCAACATAGGGGCCCCCCAGGGCTGTGTTCTGAGTCCCCTCCTCTACTCCCTGTACACACACGACTGTGTGGCTCAGCGGAGTAGCAACACAATCATCAAATTTGCCGACGACACAGTGGTGGTGGGCCTGATCTCTGCCAACGACGAGAGGGCCTACCTGGAAGAGGTCAAGGTCCTGGCGGGATGGTGCCAGGAAAACAGCCTCTCCCTGAACGTCAGCAAAACAAAGGAGATGATTGTGGACTTCAGGAGGTCGGGGGTCAAGGACTACAGCCCCCTCAGCATCGACGGGGCACCGGTTGAGAGAGTCAACAGCTTTAAGTACCTCGGAGCCTACATATCCGAGGACTTGACATGGACCACACACATTGACAGTGTTGTGAAGAAGGCACGACAACGCCTCTACTTCCTCAGGCGCCTAAGGAAGTTCCAAGTCAGTCAGAAGATCCTTAAGAACTTCTACTCATGTACAATAGAGAGCATCCTGACTGGCAACATCACCTCCTGGTTTGGGAATAGCACTGCACAAGACCGAAGCAGACTACAAAGAGTGACACGTTCAGCCGAACGCACAATCGGAGGGGGGCTCCCCACCCTCCAGAACATTTACAACAAGCGGTGCAGGGGGAAAGCTAAGAGAATTATTAAGGACTCGAGCCACCCGAACAACTGCCTCTTTGAACTGCTGCGGTCAGGCAAGCGATACTGGAGTCTCAAGGCGAGCACAGAAAGACTCAGAAGAAGCTTCTATCCCCAGGCCATCAGGCTGCTTAACGAACAATGAACACTACACAACAACAACCATCAAACGCACATAGCACACACATCCACACGCACACACTCACTTTAAACAAACACACTGTAGCACCCACTCCCCACACTTTATAGCACACACTCACTTTAAACAAACACACTGTAGCACCCACTCCCCACACTTTATATTTATTGATGAAGGATTGCACTACAACTCGTACACCTTACTGTAAATTGTACCTAAATTGTACCTCATCCCATTTCTGCATTTCTGCTTTGCACTATATAATATTGTACATTAGTACACTGCATAGTATTGTATATTATATGGTAACTCAGTTACGTCTATTCTGCATCGAACATTGTACATATGTCTATACTGAACACTGTGACCTCATTTTCTACTTCTAATTTACATGCTATACTATGTTATTTGATACTATCTTGTCTAGCACAGTCTCTGGAGCGTAACAGTAAGAAGCATTTTGTATGAAAGTATTCTGTACTTCTGTATGACAACTATTAAAGAAACTTGAACTTGAAACTATTCTATTCTACTATTTTATTGCACTGTATTATTTTACTGTGTCTATTACTTTTTATTACAGGTTCAAAACTGTCAGGTATTAAACTGTGTGGGTATCAAACAAGAGACTGTCAGGCTTTAAAACTGTGTAGGACCCAGGCCTAGAACTGCACCCTGATAGAGGGAACTGCGCAATGAGAGGGAGGTTTGCCCTGAGTGGGAGGTTTGAAGGGTCAAAGTGGGTATCAAACAGGAGGGAAGACTGTCAGGTTTTAAACTGTGGATACCAAACAGAGAAGGTAAAGACGACTTTGAACTGTTGAACAGTAATCCAGAACTATTTTATTGCACTGTAAAATAAATTTAATCTATTCTATTCTACTATTTTATTGCACTGCACTATTGCACTATTGTCTATTTAAAACTGAATCAAACCATAAACAAGGTGGCCTGTTGGGATGTTAGATCCTAATGTGAAAAACTGTGATTTTATGTCTGCACTTTATGTGCTCATTTTATCTTTGTCTTTTTTTCTGTTGTGAAGCACTTTGAGCTGCCGTTTCTGTATGAAAGGAGCTATACAAATAAAGTTTATTATTATTATTATGAAAGGTGCTATACAAATAAAGTGTATTATTATTATTTTATTATTATTATTATTATTATTATTATTATTATTATTATTATTATTATTATTATTATTATTATTATTATTATTATTATTATTATTATTAGTATTAGTATACCGTTTCCCCCTTTTTCTCACCTTCAGGTTCAAACTGAGGAGGTCCATCTCTGGGGCTTTCAGGCAGCTCAGGCTCAGGAGGGGGCGTGTCATGAGTCAGCCCTGTGGAGGGAATGAGATCAAGGTACAAAGGTACTACTGTTTGTTAAAGATACCACACCACACCCACCATCATCATACTGCAAACAGCACACATCTATATCTATCACCACACCCACCCTATGCTCAGCATCGTCTTGCAGTGTTTCTAAAAAAAAAGGTGGGACTTCACTCTAATGTACTCATGGACGTGCACCTGCATGAATTAACTTTAGATACAGTACAAAAGTACCACACCCACTGAATGCACCACAATCCTACTGCAAACAGCACGAACCCAAAGAAAAAGATACCATGGACATCATGCACCCATATGGATTAACCTCAGTTGCCTTTCAAGTTTAAATAAAGGTTTGAAATTAAATGGGAAAAAATAAATATGTATATATATTTTCATTTATTTCCCCCTTGGTAACACTACATTATGGGGCACAATGATTAACCTAGGAACCAATGAGGAACTATATCCCTTCCAAAAAAAATACCACATTACCATAAGTGTCATGGTTAATTAATAATTTATAAATGTCCGGTACCATGGTAAAACTGAAATTACCACCAAACTACCATGCCACCTTTTTGGAAGGGATGTTAGCAAACTGCTGATTAACCCATCAGTTCCTCAACTGCCAGCCAGACCTAATAATGTCACACTGCATAGAAATCCTTCCAGAATGGCATATACGTCGCTTCCCGATGACACATTCAGTAAAGAGTTCAAATAAATGATAATAGAACATTAGTAATATCTGTGTTATATACACGCGTCATCAGCCTATAGTAGAAACCGCGTAATGTGTGTGCCAAAAGTTGTGTGGTATTCAGAGAATTCAACTCGCATAAACTTGTAGTGACGTCATACCGTGGGGTGCAGGGTTCCTCAACAAATTTCGTCCGAGGGGCTTCCTTTCGTAGACGAACTTCCAGTCCACGCTGTCGGGCATCGGTAAACCTTTCAGCTTCCACTCGCTCTCACATTTCTTTTTCCATTCAGCAGCCATGATACTACTGACGAATGTAGCCTATTTTACAATACAGCCCAGACTGAACCAGGAAGTGTATACAGCGATTTATAACAGTTGTCAGGATTATGCTCCACCCTGATGATGGTGCAATGCAATGCACCCCGTTCCCTCCCCGACGTCTTTAAAGGTGCAGTTCCTATATGCATAATTAGAGTTCCCACAAATAGTAGCCTACAAACATGTGATTTATTGTGAAGTTTCTTCTTGACTTGTTTAAAGAAGACTCTACAGCCCATGGGGGCATTACCTTGTGATTTCGGGCTTTACTAATACATTTGATTTGATTTGAAATAGATGAATGGTGACCCGTTGAAACGTTTTGAAGTAGTAGTAGTAATACACAATAATACTTTCATAATAATGTTATAATAATTCAATAAGGTTGGCACCATTTACATTTTTTCATTTAGCTGACGCTTTTATCCAAAGTGACTTACAAGTTCTGTACGACAAGTCAGCAGGAAGTGTACAATTCTAACAACTGAGTAACAATGTTCATCAAACAGTGCTGAAACTTGGGTGCTGCAGTGATGAGTGCATATAGTAAAGACATAGCATGATAGTATAAGACAGTATGAAGGTTAGTGTTTTTTTTCTTTTCTTTTTTTCGTTTCAGATATTGATTGAAGAAGTGTGTTTTTAGTCGATGACGAAAGATTGATCGGGTTTTGGCTGTCCTAAGTTCATTCCACCAATCCACCATTGTGGAGCGAGGACCGAACATTCAACATGCACTAATAGTCTACCATTGTTTTATCTGGTTTAGTGGATTACATTGCGGGTGTGGGTGGTTTGGGAGTGGCGGCATTATAATTGAATTAGCAGACTATTATTCACACTATAGCCTATTACTCAATATTATTACTCAACCAAAGTATTGTAATACTGACATTATCACCTGATATATGTCACATTTCTAACATATATTGTGTGTACATACATACATACATACATACATACATATATATATATATATATATATATATATATATATATATATATATATATATATATATATATATATATATATATATATATATATATATATATATATATATATATTTATTTTACATTTTAATTTAAGCAGGTTACACTTGGCATGTATCATCCTTTTATTCATCTTTTTAAGCACTTTAACTCAACCCTCCCCGTTTGAAGAAACAAAATTATCATTTGGCACCACAGATGAGAAATAGATAGACTCTATTAAAACTTGCACTTGGTAGAAAGTGCTCCCTGACTTCACACAGACCTATATTTATTTCATGACGTCACAAATGCTAAATAATATGAAAGAACGTAATTCTAGAACCGATAATAACTTACCTCAAGTCAAATTCTAGAAGGCGAATGTCTGGGACCTTGACAAAATGCCAACAGGTTTCTCCAGAAATGGCTAAAAGAAACCTAGGCTACGAGACCAAACGTCCAATGTCAAGGGTGAGGAACCAATATTGGGGAGAGAGAAAGTCCAAAGAACCCTATATAGAACACTGTGGGAGGGTTAACAGTTTACACTCAGGACACAACACCACGGCAGGCAGAACAGACCTCTGCAAAACAGAGCAAACTGACACCTTCTCTTAATAAAGAGATGTAACATTAGACACAGCCTGCTGTAGGTGATACCAGGTCACAGGATGGTGGTGCAGTTGGATCGTCAGGTTGAACCACCAAGGAATAGGCATGTCTCTATGTAGACTGTGTCACAGTGTGTCAGGCAGATCCATTTATTACTAGATCATACAGACTATAGCCTTCAAATGGTGTGAGTACACAATCTGTATATACATCTATATATATAGGGTACCAACAACAATTTGTGAATTATCCCCCCTTTTTTCACCACTTGATACAACAATGTTTTTTTTATGGAAAAATGTGTACCACAAAGAACCACAAAGTATACCCCAAAATATCCCAAAGTACCCCAAAGTATACCCCAAAATACCCCAAAGTACCACAAAATACCCCAAAATATACCCCAAAATACCACAAAAGACCCCAAAGTACCACAAGATACCCCAAAGTACCACAAAATTAGGGCTGGGCGATAAAACGATAACGATAATTATCGCGATATATTTTAATAATCGATATCGATTGATAATAAAAAAAATATCAATAATTAATTTTTTGTGTGACCTGCAACAGGGCAGTTTTAAAACCAGAGACAGTGGACAGACTTGTCTTTCTTGCCTGCAACTTAAAGTAATGGCTTTGCTTGTCCAAATGACAATACTGACCAAATTGAGATTTATTTTTCTCTTGTCCATTTATTTTGTTTGCTTTCTAATTTAAAATACAGTTTTAAACCGTCTGTACACAGTAGGCTATGTGTGCTAGCAGAACTAGACTCCAGTCGCGAGTCACGGTGCACATGTGGTGGTTTGTCCACAAAATAAGCGCCAAAAGATGGAAAAGAAACTAGCAGAGCCAGAACTATTCAACTCCCCTGGAGCCACAGCCAGCAGAGAAGCCAGTTTACTTTAGCTTTCAAACCAGCTGCAGTCTGAGAACTGTGAGGGGCTGTAAGTGTGAGGGGCTGTAACACTAAAGATGGCGGCAGGGCCGGACTGGGGAAATAATTCATACCAGGAGATATAGCGCGAAATATAGCCCCAATCAGGCGCCTTTTTATTTTATTTTTTTTTTATATATTTTTTGGCGTTTTATCGCTTTATTTATTCTACTGGGCAGTCCAGTAGAGAGAGACAGAGGAGGAATGGGAGACAGAGTGGGGGGAAGACATTCGGCAAATAACGACGGGCGCGCTATGTGGTTCGCCACTGGGGCGCCCCAGGCCACTTTTTAAGCGGGGGGTCTGGGGGTCCCCCACCTGGAAATATTTTGTTACAAAGACTTAATTTCCTGCATTCTGGTGAATTTTAGTGCATGTGAATCACAAACTAATGAGCCAACAATTGCTTAGTACAATGTACTGTTATGAACCTCAAATAAAACTGTTGTGGCACTAGCAATGCTACTCTCTGCACCTTCAAAAAGAAAAAAACAAGAGCACAACATATTTTTCTATTTA
This sequence comes from Notolepis coatsorum, assembly GCF_963971535.1. Lineage (NCBI taxonomy): Eukaryota > Metazoa > Chordata > Actinopteri > Aulopiformes > Paralepididae > Notolepis > Notolepis coatsorum. The sequence goes on along the minus strand of NC_140172.1, from coordinate 129,986,399 downwards.
CTATTATAATACAGTTAACCACTCTCTCCACCTATTCAAACAGAGCAAGAGCACAATACCATATTCACTTTACTGATGCACTAGCACTACCCATCAACAGTTAAAATAGCCCTTTACACAAACATTAAATAACAGACCTTTCATTACAATACTATAATAACAGTAGCCACTGCCAGAATAGTGACACATGTATCGCGTGTGGTGAGCACACGCATGCATGCACAACGAAGACAGAAGATTGCGTTGTCTCAATCATTTTAACTATAAAATTAGCTCAAAGTATGAGCTCACTGACTGAAATTTCCAACAAAAAGCATCAATTGTCAAATAATATTGATCACATTAACTAGACTCGATGTTTTTGAGGAAATTAGAAAGGGAACAACAACTTAACCCTTGTGTCTGATCAGATTCTTATTTTTTTGATAACTTTGCAGTGATTATGTTTGTAGCCAATGTGGCAAAGGTGTGTAATCTTTGAATTATCTTGGAATTATTTTGACTTTCTCTTTCATAAATTGTTTATTCAACTTCAGCCCCAATCATAACCACCACATATTGTTTTTTGTAATGTCAGATTTAACAACTCCTTTCAGAAAAGTGGGAGTGTGCCATCTGCCATTCCATTCGCCGCCTCCGCTCTCAATCAGTTGTATCGCCTGGTCCCGCCTCCACCAATCACAAGCGGCAGCACGGCTCCATTGTATGTGTGTGATCCGTGTGAGGGAGAGAGAGTCAGATAGTTCTCCAACTCTGTCGCAGACAGTGAAATCCTGGTTGTTCCCCACCCACCTAGGTTATCTAACTATCGCGCCGCGCCGCCGCCACAACTAGAAACAATGGCCTGACAAAAAAAATTATAATTATAATACATTTATTATTATTATTATAATTTTTTATATAATTTTTTTTTATATGTGCAGGCCAGGCCACCGGGAAAACTCCCGGTGCTCCCGATGGCCAGTCCGGGCCTGGATGGCGGCAACGACAAAGAATTGTGCAAAATAAACATACATCTGTTATTTAAAAAAGGTTTTTTATAATAATAATAATAATAAAGTTTTTTTTGGTAATACTTATAACAATATCAATAATTATTGATATCGAGTGATATGATAACATTATCATATCGTTATCGTGATATCATTTTTGGCCATATCGACCAGCCCTACACAAAATACCCCAAAGTATACCCCAAAATACCACAAAGTACCACAAAATACCCCAAAGTACCACAAAATACCCCAAAGTGCCTGGAATGAGCTATATTTAAAGGTGCTTGGACTGTGGCTTCTGGATGTCAAGCAGCATTAGGATACATAAGAACAACCAGAGAGTTCTCCAGGCAGAAGATACCTACTACCTGAGCAGACATTCGGCCCTATATCTGCATGTATGGCAGGTTAAACATTAATCGGCACTAGCAGGATTTTGACAGGCTGTGTCAATATAAGTGGGAGGGGGTGCATTGCTTTTTGATAGAGTCACCCACCGTACTGGAAGGGGAATTCCCTTCACCGCCAACGTAGCCCTGATCAGCTCTGGGAAGTCAGCTCGCAGCTTCCTCATTGGCGGTGCAGCAGAATCTGTGTAGGAAGCTACATCCTTGTAGGAAGCTACAAGCCATCAGTTTGCCTACCTTTTTCCACCCACCATTGTGAACTGTATAAACTGGTCCTCCATCCACACCGTGCAATTTCATCACTGGCTTCTACTTATTTACAAGACTCTACTCTGGAAGACACGTCAATACCTCTCCAGCCTCCTGCACCTTTACCATAACAACTACCACCTGCAGTCCTGTCTTTGGCCAGAATTCCTTTAGTTTTGCTGCAGCAAATGACTGGAGCTCTCTCCAAAACTCCCTTACCCTTGTGCATCCCTGGCGCTGGTGGAGCTCATGAGGAGGATGAAAGTATGGATCAAGTTCAAAATCATATAATTTTTTATTTTTAATATTAAAAAAAAAAGAATTCCCCACGATTAACATTAAGAGCCGAACCTCAATATATCTATGACAGATTACAAATATTTCCGAATTTTAACCACTTATATTCGTGTTTGTTTGATAGTAAGTCCGTTTTTATGGGGGGGGGGGGGGGGGGGGAGCAGAAAAGGGCATATTTATCATATCTCTATATGTTTTAGACCCCATATTCCAGAGTGTGAAACCTGCACAAAGTCCCTGTGAATAAGAAACTGCCCTTATAAAAAAAAAAGTTCACTAATTCGGTCAGAAATAGCTGAGACACTAACGTTAGTAAGCATTGATTATTGATTATTATCTCCGCGGGCGACCACTACTCGTTCTCCCGGTAGATTCTGAAGACACGCGCACTGTCAGCTGACCACCAGCGCTCTTCCGCATTACAGAGACTCAGCGTAGAGCCGGGGGGGGGGCTGTACCACCCATCAGAGGGCTCGTGATTCAGCTGTGTGACACGCGATAGAGGGGAGAGGAGCGGAGGAGGAGTGGAGGAGTGGTTGCTGCGTGCTGATCGCTCTATCGCAACCCCCCCCCGCCCCCCACCGGACCAGTCTGCTGAGCTCTGCAGCCACATACCAGCATAATAGCTACCTCCTGCTGGCTTACTAGGCGGCAAAGTGGGCCATAGAACAATTGCGCCACCGTGTGTTGAAATTCGTTAACAGCATCAGAGCACTAAAGCTTGGTCCATCACATTGTGAAAAACGAAAATGATAATTCTATCTAAAATTGAATGAATGAGTGCAGATTAAAAAATGCGTTTTAACATGGAAGTGAATGGGATGAAACTGGACACCAGGACCCCTGTAGGTACCCTATATTAATAACTTATTTTTTAGAGCGTTTTCAAATCATAATCTTTTGACATAATGAAAATATATGTAAAATGAAGATATGGTCCCAATTTCATGAAATAATCATCAACACACACACACAAAAATTCAAAAAAGACAGAATACTTCCATCATTCCATGTGTTTAAGCAGAAGCTGCAACAGTCCCTAGCTGACTGTTGTGCATGTTGATTCCCCATCTCCTCTCTCTATATACTGCTAGTATTTATTTAGGCTGTTTTTAACTTCATTGTCTCTACCTCATTGAGTTATTGAGTTTTTTTTTTTTTTTTTTTTTTTACTTCTGCTGGGGTGTCTTGCCAGGTCATCATTATAAATAAGAAGCTGTTCTCAATTGATCATCCTGGTGAAATAAAGGTAAAAAAGCTACAGAGCTGGTGGAATCAGCGATGTAGTATTGCTCCTGCTGGATGGAAACAGGCCCCAAGGCACCAGAGACAGGGGGGAGTCAGTGATGTCGTCCTGCTCCTCCTGGGTGGAAACAGGCCCCAAGGCACCAGAGACAGGGGGGAGTCAGTGATGTCGTCCTGCTCCTCCTGGATGGAAACAGGGCCCAAGGCACCAGAGACAGGGGGGAGTCAGTGATGTCGTCCTGCTCCTCCTGGGTGGAAACAGGCCCCAAGGCACCAGAGACAGGGGGGAGTCAGTGATGTCGTCCTGCTCCTCCTGGGTGGAAACAGGCCCCAAGGCACCAGAGACAGGGGGGAGTCAGTGATGTCGTCCTGCTCCTCCTGGGTGGAAACAGGGCCCAAGGCACCAGAGACAGGGGGGAGTCAGTGATGTCGTCCTGCTCCTCCTGGGTGGAAACAGGGCCCAAGGCACCAGAGACAGGGGGGAGTCAGTGATGTCGTCCTGCTCCTCCTGGGTGGAAACAGGCCCCAAGGCACCAGAGACAGGGGGGAGTCAGTGATGTCGTCCTGCTCCTCCTGGGTGGAAACAGGCCCCAAGGCACCAGAGACAGGGGGGAGTCAGTGATGTCGTCCTGCTCCTCCTGGGTGGAAACAGGGGCCAAGGCACCAGAGACAGGGGGGAGTCAGTGCCACTGTTGTCCTCATCGGAGTATAGCAGACCGGGTAGCTGGCCGAGGACACTCCGGATCTCCTGGTGCAAGATGTGGGAGCGCCTCACTATCTTCTCCTCCCTGGATGAGACAGGGAGAGTCCAAGACTCTCAAGGCCTGGGGATCACCTAAGCACACCAGGCAGCAGAGACAGAGATCGCCAGGATTCAGGACTGCCGGACAGGAAGTCTTTAAGTCGTAGATATTTGACAGTCGCCATTGAAGAAGAAGCATTCATGTGTGGTGCAAACCAATGTGTTAAAGGAGTGGGGCAGGGTGATTGCTGGTGTTTGATGCCTTTTATAGCAAATGAAGGGTGGAGAGCTAGTGATTGGTGTATGGGAAATTATTTCAGCGTATGAACACAGTCACTCCAATAGGCAAAGCAAGATGGGAACAAGTTCATTTTCTCTGTAGTTTTACTTTAACTTGAGTTTAATTTGTCAGTATTTTTCTCACCCCAGAGACTGAGTTTGGTTGCAGCTGCTATTTGTTTAATTTTCTTTTGTTTGGGACATTTAGTGGTGTAACTCCATAACTATGCATGCTTCGTCTACACAAGTGGCATCACCTGGTTTGTCACTGGTGTTTCTATGGTGTTACAGTACTACAAAGTACATAACATTCAGCATGGATATTTATTGTGGTGTGGGAATGGCTGGTTTAAGCAGCCACCCCTGCCCTGAGTCAAGCTATAGTTAGACCTGGGAGCAGCTACCCCTGCCTGCCCCTGAGTCAAGCTAGTTAGACCTGGGAGCAGTCACCCCTGCCCTGAGTCAAGCTAGTTAGACCTGGGAGCAGCCACGCCTGCCCTGAGGCAAGCTAGTTAGACCTGGGAGCAGCCACCCCTGCCCCTGAGTCAAGCTAGTTAGACCTGGGAGCAGTCACCCCTGCCCCTGAGTCAAGCTAGTTAGACCTCGGAGCAGCCACCCCTGCCCTGAGGCAAGCTAGTTAGACCTGGGAGCAGCCACACCTGCCCCTGAGTCAAGCTAGTTAGACCTGGGAGCAGTCACCCCTGCCCTGAGTCAAGCTAGTTAGACCTGGGAGCAGCCACCCCTGCCCTGAGTCAAGCTAGTTAGACCTGGGAGCAGCCACGCCTGCCCTGAGGCAAGCTAGTTAGACCTGGGAGCAGCCACCCCTGCCCTGAGTCAAGCTAGTTAGACCCGGGAGCAGTCACCCCTGCCCCTGAGTCAAGCTAGTTAGACCTGGGAGCAGCCACCCCTGCCCTGAGTCAAGCTAGTTAGACCCGGGAGCAGTCACCCCTGCCCCTGAGTCAAGCTAGTTAGACCCGGGAGCAGCCACACCTACCCTGAGGCAAGCTAGTTAGACCTGGGAGCAGGGGTTACTGCACACTTTATTAGTATTCTTCTCACCCTACATACTGGGTGGTGTTAGATTGGAGCCGCAATTTGTCAATGTAAAATGTTCTTTGGTTTGGGACACCTCATACAATTCCATGACTGTGCATACACACAACACAAAACAACAATGTCTGATTCATCACAACCACACCTATCCAACAAGCGCTGGTGTTTCTATGACAATCCATGGCAGGGTGTGCAGAGTAAATGACAACATACAGCATAGATTTACATTATTTACAGTTCTGCTTATTTTTTAGGTCTGCTTTGTTTATAGGTATATATTTCCTGCATGCATCAACATATTCACATTAAGTTGTTTCTATTAGAGGAATATCCCCTGCCTGACTACTAGCATTTCAAGTTTGAAAGCTCTCAGAGTTTGTATTGTTAATCCACATTAGTTCATATGCCTCACGTCACCTCCCATATGACCTGGCTTTATTTGAGCTCTTTTGTTTTGTTTTGTGGTGTATAACAATATATAAATGTAACAATTTTCTCAGATTTGAGATGGGAGATGGCTTAAGTTTCTCTAAGGCATCCTGTAATTCCATGGTACACTGGACGTTTCACAGTGTATTTCATGGACAGCCTGAATATTGACATACCTTTCTCCATCATCCTGCCATAATATGATGCCCCAAAGAATATGAGTCAATATTCTACGGAATCTAAGGACACATTCCTGGCTCGATCATGTAGTATCATATTATGTTCAGTAAAATTAAAGGGGAACTATTTTACTATTTCTTTCACTATTTGGGCACTTTTACACAATTCCTGTGAGTCTATGGAACACCTCTGTAATATATATATATTTTTTTATTCATTGTTTTGTATTTCTAATCAAGTCCTCAAAAACAGCATTTTTCTACCTCAAGATTTCGAGCTGTTTTGAGCCTGGGCTCCTAAACCACTGCGCCGGGCCTGCTGAGCGGCGTGTTCGCCTGAACATTAACATGCAGCGGTGACTATATGACATCACATATAGGCACATTTTCAAACGACTCAGTTCAGTGAGGGTGAATATTGTGAGAGGAGAATTGGAAGAATGCACCAATATGAGAATTTTGAGACATAGATCATATTAATATAAGTCCACATAGCTAGGAAACAATGCTAAACACTGAAAAAGGCCATTTATAAGATAGTTCCCCTTTAAGTCAATGTGAACAGTGCATTCGCTCACTACCACCACTAGTGGGCAGTCATTGGGCAATCTTGAGCCAGTGCTGAAAAGACTGCACGTGCAGGTGAGAAGAATTGCAAATACAGACTCATAGACATGGGGATACAATGAAATCATTTGATACACTAGTTATTTGTCTCAAGTCCAGAACTTTTGACCAATAAAACCACACTCAGTAAAGACGGGTTTCCCACCTTGACTGTGTTGATACAGCAGCATGGCATCTATTTTCAACCCTCTTCCGGTAGGGGACGTGAATCTCTGGGGCCGCCATGAGAGGGCGCTCGGAGCGCGAAAGAAATTAAGGTAATAATATGATTCTCATGACGTGTTTTGCCAACAATATGGCGCAATGCCACAGCTAAAATATAATGTTATGATAATCACCTGCTATTTGTAATGACAAATATTCGCTGCTGGACATGAACGCCCTACCCTCTATATGAATTGAAAATGGGGGACCCTGATGGAAACAAGACAAACGTCTTTCTCAGGTCTGCATCCCCTTAACAATTGTATGTATTGATTTGAGCCGTACTGTATTGTACCCATTCTGCAATCTGTTAAATAAAGTTTTCATTCATTCATTCATTCACCCAAAGCTGTAAAAGAATGTGAATCACTACCCACTTTCAAAAGCACTCTCAAAGAACACCTACAGCCAGACTGCAATTCGAAACTGGCCCATGTAAATGTCCTAACCCAACCCCCTCCAATGTACAGTAAATGACCAAGTATGGTTGTCAATATTCCAATGTACAGTTTTGCTTGTACAGTTGTACAGTGTCCCCCCCCCCCCACCCCTCCAGTACAGAAAGATTTTAGCTCATAATATTTATGTGTGTGTGTGTGTGTGGGGGGGGGGGGGGGGGTATTATTTTACTAAAAATGTAAATTAAGTAGACAAAGTTGAATCTTTTAAGATTATGTTAAGCAATTGGATAAGTAAGTAAGAGATAGAGCGAGAGTCATGGGGGAATATTTCCCTAGATGAGCAGCAAAGGAAGAGGTGCCAGTGGAGGAAGGAGTACATGGCTGCAGCGTTGAGGACCTGAAGACATGATGACTGTGAAGCAGACAGTCAGGGTTCAAGTGAGCAAACACACAACCCTGCACCACACTACACTGTAATGTTTTGACACTGAGACACATTATGACATTTAGTGAGATGTAATGTATTGTATGCCAATAACCATAACAGAAAAACAACTATCTTTATTTGTATTACATTTTCTATTTAACCAGGCAGGTCAATTAAGGACATTTACAATGACGGCCTGGCAAGAAGACAAAAAGGCCCCTCGAAGGGAAATAAAATAAAATAAAATAGAAAAGAGACAGACAATACATACATCTTGCGGTAAGAGGAATAATTAAAACACACATCAAACAAACAACCAAATAAAATGACAAGGTATGTATGAAGCAGAACAGTCAAATTACAGTTAAAAGGCTGGGTGACAGTTGCGCGTGTGTATGAACAACTCTGCGATAGAGTCACTAAAAGTAGGGATCAATTTGTCCATTTTCAAAGTCTTTTGCATCTCGTTCCAAATTGGAAGGAGGGTTGACCAAAGGAAGTGTTACCATTGGGAACATCTAGCGAGATATGGTGAGCAGCTCTGGTGTTATAGAGATATGGTGAGCAGCTCTGGTGTTACAGAGATATGGTGAGCAGCTCTGGTGTTATAGGGAGTAGATGACAATTTTAACAGGTGTATCAAATAAGGAGGAGTCAGACAAGGAAGGTTTTGTAAATGAGTGTAAGCCAATGAATTTCTCACCAAGAGTGTAACGCTGGCCAATTTACAGATGTGTATAAGTCAAAACGATGTGTTATAATCTTTAGGTGCCACGGTCAACCCTGAATGACCAGGCGAGAAGGCTGGTCATTGGCTGGCCAGGGCAGCTCTTGTCTAAGAGTGATATGCTGGTTCTGCTTCTGTCAGTGTGGGCTGTTAGATATTGGTCTGCCATCACAGAGCAGTGGGTTGAGTTCTCCGGATTCTAGATCTGGGAGAGAGTTGTTCATGTTCACAAGTCCTCATTTAATTCCCCGACTGGAGCTCTGGAACCCATTCACACTCGCACTTCTTCTTCTTTTTTCTTTCGGCCTTTCCCGTCAGGGGTCGCCACAGCGGATCATCCGTTTCCATCTGTTTCTGTCATCTGCGTCGTCCTCCGTCACTCCCGCTGCCCGCATGTCCTCCTTCACTGTGTCCATAAACCTCCTCTTGGGCCTTCCCCTCCTCTCTCCTGGCAGCTCCATCTCCAGCATCCTCGTCCCGATGTACCCCACCTCCCTCCTCCCCACATGTCCAAACCATCTCAGTCTTGCCTCTCTCACTTTCTGCCCGAACTGCTCAACATGGGCCGTTCCTCTGATGTAGACATTTCCGATTTTGTCCAACCTTGTTACTCCCAGAGAGAACCTTAACATCTTCATCTCTGCCACCTCCAGCTCTGCCACCTGCTTGTTGGTCAGTGCCACTGTTTCTAGACCATACAGCATAGCTGGTCTCACTACCGTGCTGTAGACCTTTCCCTTAACTCTTGCTGGTACCCTTCTATCGCAAATCACCCCTGTCATCCTTCTCCACCCGCACCACCCGGCCTGCACTCTCTTCTTCACCTCCCTACCACAGTCCCCATTACTTTGGACTGTTGACCCCAAGTACTTAAACTTGTCCACTTTTGGTACCTCTACTCCTTGCATCATCACCACCCCTCTGTCTTCCTTCCCATTCACACACATATACTCGGTCTTGGTTCTGCTCACCCTCATCCCCCTTCTCTCCAGTGCATGACTCCACTTCTCCAGGTTCTCTTCCACCTGCTCCCTGCTCTCACTACAGATTGCGATGTCATCTGTGAACATCATGGTCCACGGGGACTCCTGCCTGACCTCGTCTGTCAGCCTGTCCATCACTACTGCAAATAAGAAAGGACTGAGGGCCGACCCTTGGTGCAATCCTACCCCGACCTTGAACCCTTCAGTCACTCCCACTGCACACCTCACCACAGTCGCACTGCCCTCATACATGTCCTGTACTACCCTCACAAACTTTTCCGCTACTCCTGACTTTCTCATACAGTACCACACCTCCTCTCTTGGTACCCTGTCATACGCCTTCTCTAGGTCTACAAAGACGCAATGCAGCTCCTTCTGGCCTTCTCTATACTTCTCCATTAACATTTTAAGGGCAAACAATGCGTCTGTCGTGCTTTTCCCTGGCATGAACCCATACTGCTGCTCACTAATCCTCACCTCTCTTAACCTAGCCTCCACTATCCTTTCCCATAGCTTCATGCTGTGGCTAATCAGCTTTATTCCCCTGTAGTTGCTGCAACTCTGTGTAATCTCCCTTATTCTTAAAAATCGGCACTAGCACCTGCCTGGTTCCTCTGCCTAGCCAGCCTATATAGGTCCTTTTCTCCTTCCTTGGTGTCCAACCTGTCATACAGCTTGCTGAATGCTCTTTCCTTCATCTTTGCCACCTCTCTCTTCGCCTCCCGCCATCTCTCCATGTATGCCTGTCTACTCTCTTCATCCCTCAGTCTGTCCCACTGCTTCTTCGCCAACCTCTTCCTCTGTATACTTCCCTGCACTTCCTCACTCCACCACCACCCTCCTTATCTTCCTTCCTTCGTCCTGAAGACACGCCAAATACCATTTTAGCGGTCTCCCTCACCACATCTGCTGTGGCTGCCCAACCAACCGGCAGCTCCTCCCTACCACCCAGCGCCTGTCTTATCTTCTCCCTGATCTCCACACAACGTTCCTCTCTCTTTAACTGCCACCATTTAATCTTTGGCTCTACCTTCTCTACCTTGGCTTTCTTCCTCTTGGCCTCCACAGTTATCCTACAGGCCACCATGCGGTGCTGCCTAGCTACACTCTCACCTGCGATCACCTTGCAGTCCCTGACCTCTTTCAGATTACCCCTTCTGCATAGGACATAGTCCACCTGTGTGCACCTTCCCCCGCTTTTAATCCTGTGCCCCTCTCTCTTCCCGAAGTAAGTGTTCACTACCGCCATAACCGCCATATTCACAATCGCACTGGTGATTGGCTAATACTTAAGGTCCCCAGAGTTTGCACTGAATTCGGAAAATCTGCGTTTACCTTCTGTGCCCGACACGTTGAATATTTTGCAAAGCACTTTAAAACTCCATCCATTGGTCAGTTACAGTAAAGCTATAATAGCCAACAATTTCACCTCAGTCTGTAGTTGTTTTAATTCATTTAAATAGTTTAATTTATTTATTTGTTTCTATATTGTTTTTGTATTACGTATTGTACCTCTCAACGTCATTGCAAATGAGAGCCTGCTCAATGATCTTTTGAGATTAAATAAAGATTGAATGAATGAAAGCCCTGATTGAGTAGTTGAATACCATATGAATTAAATGTGTAAATTCCTCTTTTGAGTTGTAGAAATGGCTTTAAACAGTCCATGTTGTAGTTTTATTTTATTTTTTAATGAGAGAGAGAAAGAGAGAGAGAGTGAGAGAGAGAAGGAGAGATACAGAGAGTGAGAGAGAGAGACAGAGTGAGAGAGAGAGACAGAGAGTGAGAGAGAGACAGATAGTGAGTGAGAGAGAGAGACAGATAGTGAGTGAGAGAGAGAGAAAGAGAGAGACAGATAGTGAGAGAGAGACAGAGAGAGAGAGAGAGAGAGAGAGAGAGAGAGAGAGAGAGAGAGAGAGAGAGAGAGACAGAGAGAAGTGGAGTGTGTGGCGGAAGTGGAGTGGAAGCTAATTTTTAGTTCAGCTGACAGAGGCAAAGAGGAGGAGAGCCAGACCCTATAAGGGCTGTGCAGCTGGCAGACAGTCAGGGGGCAGTAGAGTCCGCCTTTCCACACAGGAAACACATGCTACTCCTGCTGCTGCCCTATGGGCCATGAGACCATATCACACTGCAGCCATTTTGCTCTTTTGTCACGCTCTGTTTGGGATTTGTTTTATTTTCCCAGGGGTGGGAACAGGGTTGAAGGGAATCACAACCTGAGCAACGCACCTTGTGTATACGGTTTACTTTTACTCATAGTATATATTCAAATTACATTCTCTTTGAATTTATTGCCTATATTTATTGTAACATATATTATGACCGGCATACAGACACTCATCTGCACCTTTCTTTACACTGTTTATTTGTCTATATTCAGATTAAATATATCGACCACCGCACAGGGGTGTAGCTCCAGATTCTGGGCCCCATGAAAGAATGTATTCGTAGGCCCCCAGTGAATGCGAGCGCGCGTAAGCGCGCGAGTGGAATTTTTTTTGGCAATTTTTTTATTGATGAAAACGCATAATATGGTTTTTACCTATACATTCGGATCAGCAGTTCAGCACCTGCACTGTTGGTGGGTGAGCCTAGTAAAGGATGTCGCATTGCGTTCATCTTCAATGAATGGACCAATGCAATAGTCTACCAAAGCCCCCCCTCTCTCTCTATATATCTCACACACACACACACACACACACACACACACACACACACACACACACACACACACACACACACACACACACACACACACACACACACACACACACTTCAGAAACAAACATAGTATCAATGAGAGCATCAATAATACACCTGAGTGATGTCTAGTAAAAAAAAAAAAAAAATTGGGGCCCCCCTTAGTGCTGGGCCCTTGGAATCATCCTAAGCTACCCCCCCCCCCAGCTACGCCCCTGCCACCGCAACACTTCTGGGATTCTGAAATCGGGGAGGAGATAGCGGGGGGAGCAAATGAATGAATGTGGATGAGAGCCTTGATGTAAGTGGTTGCAGCTACGGCTGTGGGGGTGCTAGAGACATGATCGAATAGACTTTTATGCGCCTGAATCTCCTGAACACGGCGCGACCCATTCCTAATCGATCAGAACTAAATCGGCAGAGATAAAGTTCCTTTTTCAGCACCTACTCCCCATACGCATGCACAGATTGTCAACGGAGTCTGAACGGCGCGAGACGACGCGCAAATGAATGTTGAATGTTCCATCAGAGGGGGGAGCTTGTGGTGGTAGTGTGAGCGGCTATAGACCACTGCACTTAAATATAAACATTAGTCTACCCGGAGACTCAATGAGGTAATTGTAGATGTTTCCATAAGACGCGTCTGGCCATTGAGTGGGATAATTTTTTCATTATCCTGTTCGGCTGAAATGACACTGGCCACGGAAGCTCCCCCCTCTGATGGAACATTCAACATTCATTTGCGCGTCGTCTCGCGCCGTTCAGACTCCGTTGACAATCTGTGCAATGTAACGCAGAAGTGCAGTGGTCTATTGCCTATATTTATGTCTTTCTTCTATTACCCTTCCCATACCTTTACCTCCCCCCTCCCCCGTGCTACTATGACGTCCAAATTTCCCAAAGGGGATCAATAAAGGAATATCTTATCTTATGACACAATGGGTCTCATTCCCCAAAATTTTCCAAAGAGTTCTCTTGGAAGACTTATCTTGGAACCGACTGAGACAGAATCAATGACAAGTTCACTCTGAGTCCCCAACGTGCTGGTAATAATGTCTTAAGTGGCTCAAACGGTCGCACCTGTGACATCTGCTTGGGGAATGGCATTATGTCTCAAACGCGAAAGCGCGTCCCCATTCAGGTCATTTGCATACAAAACAACGCCTCCAGAGCTCCTTATAAGGCAAAGTAATGACGCAGCTGTGTGGAAATGGATGCGGAAGTGCCTTGCGAGTCTTGCGCGACCCATCGAAATGAGATTCGATTAATGTATTGTCATCATAATAGTACAGCTCGTGGTACACCTGCCGCAGCGCGCGTGCGCGCACACACACACACACACACACACACACACACAGTATACTGTAGCCTACGGCGTAATGAATGAACGCAGTATAGGCTTATTATTCCATTAATGCCTACGGCGTAATGAATGAACGCAGTATCGGCTTATTATTCCATTAATGACTTGTTGCATTAGGATTTTTTATTTATTTTTTATTATCTTTTTCTCCCTCCATTTTCCTCCGATTTTCTCCCATCCCAATGTTAGTCGTTATGCCAATTCCCAATCCCCCTTCCTGGTCGCTGCGCACTTACCCCCCACAGTCGGTCTGGGAGAGTGGAGGCTACCACGTGCTTCCTCCGACACACGTCCAGCAAATCAACCGCCTCTTTTCACCTGGTAGCGCGGATTCTCATTGAGAGGGCATAGCGTGTGGAAGGATCACACTATCCCACTCAAGTCCTATCCGCGCTTAGCAGGCGCCCCGACCGAACTGTAGGAGTCGCTGTTTACAACGACCCGGACCCACCCCGCCAGCTTCTCCCACCCTCTAATACTGCCAATTGTATTAGTGTGAACGGCCAGCCAAGCTGGTGACAACCCCGGAGCTGTGAGCTGGATTCGAACAGGCGAATCTAGCCGCTCCGGGGTTTGGTGACGAACGCAATCTCCGTTACGCCACCTGACCGCCCTTGTTGCATTAGGATTTAGTAGATACTATATGCTCTGCCCTACGTACAGTATAGGTACAGTCTGTACTTATACTGTACGTAGGGCAGAGGCAGACGTATATATATAGTATCTACTAAATCCTAATGAAACAAGTAACTAGAATATATTAAGCCTATACTGTTCATTAGACACGTAGGCCATACTGGCGCACACAAGACTTGTTATGGAATATTAATGCAGTCTATTTCCATGCGATTAGCTTTAGTTCTTATTTATTTATTTATCCACTGTCATTTCAGTGTTGGTGTATAGGCTATATAGTGTATTTCAATATACGTTTAATTGATTAATGATATATTCGAAGGAATGCAGGTTTATAGCTATACCAACCCCCTCCAATGTACAGTAAATGACCAAGTATGGTTTTGTCAATATTCCAATGTACAGTTTTGCTTGTACAGTGTGCCCCTATCCACCCACCCCTCCTACCCAACCCCCACCCCCCCCCACCTCCAATGTACAGTCCCCCCCCCCCCAACCCCACCCCACCTACCCAACCTCCTCCAACAGTTTCTACGTCAAATGTATATACTCTCTTTTCTGGACTCTTTTTGTATCACAAACAGTACTGTATTTGCAAATCTGGTATGTCATAAATGTATAGATGTAGCAGTACTGTCTATCTGTATGTTGTGTGTGTCATATATGTTATGATGAATTGAAAATGGGGGACCCTGATGTAAACAAGACGAAAGTCTTTCTCTGGTCTGCATCCCCTTAACAATTGTATGTAATTTAGCTGTACTGTACTGTACCCATTCTGCAATCTGTTAATAAAGTTTTCAATCAATCAAACAAAGGTCTGTCCCATTGTATACCAATCAATGGGATATATTGCATGTTGACCTGCATTCTTTCAAATGTATATAATTAATCATTAAAACAGATGTGTAACAAATAAGAAATACAAATTCCACAGAAGGCATTCAATAATTATTATTTTCAATCATTTCACAATAATTGCATATTTGTGTTTGAATATCTGAGTAATTAAAGTAATTATACATGTGTCCAAAATATCTGGTTCAGATATGGTTAAGCAGCTGCCCTGTGATCAGATTAATCCATATTATTTATTTTTCCGACATCAAATGCGTAATTTCTTATCGTACAAATATTGTCATATTTATTTTAATTATGATTAAGTAATTAATTCCAAGGAGGCCTGCAGCGTTAACATGAAGGAATCACAATGAGAACACAGTATGTCAAGTTAGTAACATTTTCAATTAGTCAATCAATCATAAGTGTGCTCTTCAGCACTCTTAAATCTGCTCTCAGCCACACTCAAATCTGATCTCAGGAAAATTTGGGGACTAGAAATCTGCCTAAGAGGACAAATTCGTTCGGGAATGAAACCCAATGTCCTTGATGCAAGTGCTCCTTATCTCTTTTTGGAAGTTAGCCATGTCAAGGTGAAAGAAAATTCTGTGACCCCCGAATGAAAAACATATGACAATGTGTTTATATGATATGATGTTTATACTAAAGGTATACAATATTATTCACTCCTCAAGAGAGCGAGAAATCAAGTTGTTCTTATAAGCTTAATCAATGACAACTGTGCGTGTGGTCAAGGCAGCGTGTGGGTTTCACTGTGCGTGTGGTCAACCGTCAAGGCAGCGTGTGTGGGTTTCACTGTGGCCTTTGTGCAGCTCAAACAGCTGCTGGAAAGAGTCTTTCATTGGAGAATAATGAATAATTAAAATAAGTAAGTTGTTTCAAGGCATCTTGTGTACAGTTGATCCTTTTGTGGGTAGGATGCAAATCTTCGCTAGTACTCTACTGTGATAAGTTAGCAATGTTTATTTTCGTTTCCCCATCTAAGGAAAATGAATCCCAACCTGAGCAAAATGTGTAAATATGGTCAATGGTTGATATTCTGACCCCAATTGGTGATGCCAGAGTACTATAGATATTCATAGACTATAGTACTCTTGAAGTATGATTCCAGAATACTATAGATATTCATAGACTATGGTATTCTTGAAGTATCCTGTTCCTCATGTCATCATGCCATTTGAATGATCTACAACAGGGGTCAGCAACCTTTTTGGTCAGACATGGAGTGCCTGTTTGAAATATAGTTGTAACTAGTGTGCCTCAACAATATTCCATGCATCGTAATTTTTTTCCCTCATAATCAGGTCTTTTTAATGATAATTTTTACATTATTACATCATTATTGTTATTGTTATTATTAACAATATTATTATGATGGTTGTATCAACCCTAAATCTGAGTTGGGGGGGGGGGGGGGGGGGGGGGGATGCAATGCAGACAAACAGCTGCATACAGTGCAACCATTTCACTCACATTTGCCCATTCATTTTTGGACACATCACACACCATCGGTGTGTGTACTGTACGTGTGCTGTCATAGCTCCACCTACAGGCCTAATGGAGAACACCAGGAGAACACCAGGGTGTGAATGGAGGGTGAATGTGAGGTATATCGTGTAAATAAGTTTTGATTGATCGCAAGACTACACTGTAAAAAAATAAATAATAATAAGTTACCAGAACTTAAAAATATTGAGTTCAGTTACTGTGCATTAAGGTTTTCAGTTTTCAATCCATAATAAGTTAACAGAAAAATAAGTACACAACCACATTATTTCAACCTAATAAAACTATGTTTATTGTCATTGTTTTAAGAACACAAGTTGACTTGGTAATACTCACATTTTGAGTAAAAAAGAATTGCTTTTAACATGTGCAATGTTCAATGAAATAGACAAATAAATAATAATATTTGTTGATTAAATCCCACTGGTCACAATGGTGACCGTAATAATGTTTTTGTTATAAGGCTCTGCAAATGTTACTGAATGATGTAGCAATGTATTTCCAGCTAAATTGAAATAATAAACAAATAAAGGGTCTCAATTAAATATGTGGTAGTAAAAAGAACCTGTGGGAGGATTTCAACAAGATAAATGCGACAACATTTTTTTATTGCTGCCCCCTGTGCCTATGAAAATGCCCCCGCGTGCCTAGGGTTGCCTACCCCTGATCTACAAGCTGCGTAGGAGGAACATTTTATATTCTCATATGTACACCGCCACATAGAGGCTCCTGATTTATTCCTGATGTTACAGATCCCCATTTCTCTTTCCAATAAGTGGCAGTAATGCATACAGTTCAACATTCCAACCACCTGTCAATCTCAAATGAGAAAGAAGCAGTGTCTCCTGGGAAGAAAACAGAATCAGAATCAGAAAGGTCTTTATTGCCAAGTAGTTTTCACATACAAGGAATTAGCTTCGGTAGTTTTCGGTGACAGATAATAAAATAAAAAGGTGGAATAAAATAAAATGGAATATGAACTATGTTATGATAGAAGCACAATAAAATAGAATAGAATTGTGAAATAAAAATAAGCCAGAGCTGTACAACTGTAAAATAAAAAGGTGGAATAAAATAAAACAGGTGGTGTTAGCAGTGGGAAAGCTTTGGCTGTACTGTGTAGATGGGAATTGCCCCCTCTAGCTTTAATCTCTTTGCAGAATACCTCTTTTTATACCTCCAAAGAGGTACTCTGACATCTGGGTGGGGCAGATTGTGCAGCAGGGTGAAAATATCAACCACTTGGCAAAATGCCTCTTGCTGCTTCCGAATTCCTTGTATGTACTACATACGCAAAGTATGTACATACTACATACTGTACATACAGTTGGAGCTTACCGTTAAGTACATGGAGTGTCACATAAGACTACCTACATCATACCTGGATGACCTGCATACCTGGAAGTGGCTGGTCATAATACCAGTAGAATACAACAGTTCACAGACAGCTGTTTCCACTTGCTAGCTGTGCAACAAGTTTTGCAAAAAAGAAACTCGCAAATGATGCTTCAGAGGCCAGTAGGTTTTTTGTTTTTCTTATGTTTAATTGGAACATTTTCAAGGATCTGGAAATAACACAGGAAATTACTGCACAAAGAATTGTGGAATTGAAACAATCATGTATCAACCATCCACTCGCATACTTCAAATCTTGGGCCTTTTAGTATTCATACAAATCTCTTTCACATACAATATTTGCACACTAACATACAGTATCACATACTGAAGATTGCATACAAATGCAGTAGTATGTAGCATGGAGAATTCCTAAGCAGTGAATGTGTTGTTACTCTTTAAATGCTAGACTAGATCAGGACAGTATAGTATTCTCTCTATATGTTCGCCATACACTCCAAAGTGAAGCACTTGGATTTGGCACTGTTCAATACCACTTACTGTTGACTGCTGGGCGAGTATCCCGTTGCTGGCTTTGTTGTTGTACACAATTGTAGACAAATACTAAATGTAAATGTATGCCAACATGTATTCCTAGAATATAAACATTGGGACATGCTTTATACCCAGTAGTTATTATTATACCAGATGATGCAACAGAGGGATTCCATCACACACCAGCCAGTCAGAGCAGGCAGTTCAGCCAGTTTATTTTTATTCATTTATTTATTTGTATTTATCCTTTATTTAGTCTCATTGATATACGAGATCTCTTTTGCAAGGGAGACCTGGCCAAGATAACAGCAGCAATAACACATACAGTACATCACACAGAACATAAAAACACAAGTATACATAACAAACAGTACACATAACGTAAGGTTATGTATATAACCAAGTTCTATGAATTCTGGTGACGCTCAGCGTCAGTCTGCACGCACTTCACTTCGTGCACGAGCACTGAATAAAACATTCCACAATGTACCTTTACATACCAACATTCGTCTGGCCACACCCCTATCCGCTTACCTTCATAAGCAGGTGTGTGGTCACCTACTCGCCTCCTTCCCAAACTTTCACCACAAGGAAGTGCCTTCGGTATATACCCACACTTGACGAGGTTGTTAGTTGAAGAAAGTTGATACGTGTTTACATTTTTTCTGATACACGTTACAAATCAGTGAGTTCACTTCTTGGTATAGCGGTCTGTGCTGTTGCCCGCGGTGCAGCAGATCGTGGGTTCGAAACTCCCCCGGGGCATCGAAGTTTAAGGTGACGATATGACAACCGTTATACATATATAATATATATATATATAAAATATACAATATATTATATTGTATTTGTATCTATACTTTAAGTGTACCTATAGTGTATATAGGACTGTGAAGCTATGCATCCCCCACCCTGTATCCCCCCCCCCCCCCATGCTGCTTTGACACCCGAATTTCCCCAAGGGGATCAATAAAGGATCATCTTATCTGATCTTATCAAGCTAAGCTAGCTGACCCTTGTTTACTAACTCGTCTTCTCCACAAGGTTCTTCACATTGACATTTGATAACGTTAGTCGGCTAACGCTAGTCGGTATCTACTTGGCTTGAATCCGATTCACTGTGGGTGCATTATTGTTGATAGACGGCCAGTGTCAGGTCCTCGAGAAAGGACAGGCAATCATTTGATTTGATGTAATGTTAAAGCGGATGTTGTTCCAACTAGTTAGCTTTTCAGCTAATGCTAATAACAACTAGCTAGCTTTTCAGCTAATGCTAATAACACCAGCAAGCGAAACACATCCGAGCTCCCCGTCACACCACTCTGTCGGGGACGATGGCATTTAAGAAAGTGTACTGTATCTGCTGTTAAAATGACAAACAGCATTGACACTTTCATTCACGGTCGATTAAAAACACGTTAATTTTATAATCCTCACTCTCTGCTAGCACCACACGTGTTGTTGACCTGTGTAGCGTAAATTAACTATCACGTGATAAATTACGTCATATCGGATCGGAGCATAGACTTGCATACTCGCCGATACCCGATCCAGAATTCTAGGCTGTATTGGAGGCATTTCCGATACTGGTATCGGTATCGGAACAACTCTACATGGTAGACACTGTCTAGCTTCCTTAGCAGGGAGGAGGCAGCATGCATACATTATGTCACCATAACCAGTGCTTCGTGGAACAGGAAGTGGAGCACATGTACCATCATTGGTGCCTACAGTGTCCATTTCCAACTTCAGCAGACCCAGGCCCCCATTGATGTGGGCTCCCGGTATAAAAAATATTGCTACATAACAATACATCACAATTATGGCCCGTAATAGCTGCTTAAACAGTATTGCCGATTTCAACAGACCAAGACCCCTGTTGTTGATGCAGGCTGCAGGTATCACCAATGCTAATACAACCTTTACAGTACACTACCTGGTGAAACAAACTAATAATGCACATAAAATACACCAGCATACAAGTCTCTGGCCACCCCCTGCAGCTTGAGTTGTTCAGTTATTGGCTGTTCTCCAGGCTTATAGTCTTTCCTCCGCAGTCAAAGCCAGAAGCTTCACTTTTCCAGCCTCTGCCAGCTCTCTTGCCACTCCCCCCTCTCCCTCGTACCCAAGGAGGCACACTGTTGGCGTCCTTACCAAGAATCTCACCCCAACTTACACGAGGTAGAGATCTGAGTTCTCCAACCAGCTGCTTAGATTTCTGTTTCGATGTCCCCTCCTCACCTCACCGTTCTACCTGGGCGTCCTTTTCCTGTACCCCCTCTTGCCTGAGGAATGGAGCTTGACAAAGAATAGCTGGAAGAGCCTTCCTTGTTGTTTACTTCCTATGAGTCTGTCTATATTTGTCACGTTTCCACCTATCAATCTATATCAAATCTTTTCAAACGGCACAACAAATTTACAAAGCAAGAAACAATTTACTTCCTGGCAACATTCAGAAAATGTTCTTGGATAGAAAGGGGGACATTTTATTTAAAACAATTTGTGTTCACACTACTCAAAAGTTCAGAATGAATTACAAAAGAGCATTTCTAGAAAGGTACAGTAAAGAGGAGGGAGGTTGTAACACATTTTTGGAGATGTTGAAATGATTGACTAAATGATTGAATTATTGTTTTTGTTTGTTGCAGTTTTTGTTCTGATCTAGTCAGTATACCTTTTGCTTAAAAAAAAATACTGGATGGACAGTAGCCTATTGATTGTAAAATAACTATTATTTATTAAGAGTAATTATTATATATTAACTTGATCGATGGATAAGTGATTTTGTTTGCAGATGATTCTGTTGGAAGAAAATGTAACACTGTGTTTGGAAACATTGTTAAGGGTTTATTGAAATAACTATAATTCACAAATTATCTTTGTATTCTTTCTTTTTTTCCCCCTTGTTTGTATTTCTTGTTCAAAATAAACCATTCACTCATCAAGTGTCTCCTTGTACCTTTTTCTTATGGATGGTTGGGTTGGCCCTCTGCAATGTCACTCTTGTGTCAATATTCTAGATGCCAAGTGTTAGGATTGTTCTGGCTAGAGTCCTTTTCATCAACGTAAACAAACCGCAGTAGGCGGTGTAAAGAACGACAATGCCCCATGTGTTTGGTAGCTTGTGTTTATGCTGTGATAAATTCCCCCCACTTTATACGTGATTTTCCATATGGCCAGGAGGACAGCCGGCACCTGTTGCCTAAATATAGACACTGCAGTTGTTACACCCTGACCGTAGGTCAAAGGTGACGCCATGTCTGCCGTGTCAAACCATGAGTTGATCCTTTCAAGCTGGGATACAGTTGAATAAACAGTTTTACTTCTGGCATCAGTGTTGTCGTGAACATTAGCTCTACTGTAGACGGGTGTAGCGGGGATCTCCTGTAAGATAATAAAGCACAGATGAGTCAGGCTAGAGGCTCTTCACGATATCCGCTAGGGCCTGGCTGTGACATTTGTATGGGGGGGGGGCTAAGTAGAATTTGGTCTGTGCCTCTGATGATTGAACATGATGAGGTAACTTATGTCTGTTAAACATGGTGAAACCTAGAACATATTAGGGGGGGACGGGACGATGACGACCACATCATATTTCAGCTAAGCACTTTATTGGTTCGCCTCGATACCGGATCATTTGAAGTTTGGGAATCTGTACATCATGTTACTTACATGTTACCTTACCTTAATTGGGGGGGGGGGGGGGGGGCATGTTCATAAGGAAGGAACAGCCTTGACATCATTGATATTTAAAAAACAAAAGAGAAGAAAACTTTGGATTTGAGATATTATGAACCAAGTTGAATATAATTAATTAATAAAGAAAAGTCAAGATATATTTTCAGGGTATTTCTACTTTATTTGACAGCATAGGGAAGAGTGACAGGAAGCATGGGGATGATATGGACTGGATTTGAACCCATGATGTTATGATTACATGGCATGCGACTGGTGAGCTGGTGTATAATAACTTTTAGTGAATGTAAATTAATTCTCCCATTCTGACATCATGCTAAAGTTGCTCTGATGTACACAAGGAGGGTAGGCAGCCCTGAGCCAAGTATAGATATAGATTTATTCACATGTTTCACAGCACAGTATGTGGTCACCTCACATGTTCACAGATCCACGGTGACAGGAACACCTGTCTTTGAAGTGCCCCTTACCTTTTTTGGAAGTTTGACGTGTCAAAGTACAAGAACATTCTGTCACCCTAGAATTTAAAACATACGAAAATGTGTTTATATCTTTATACTAAAGGCATAAACTATTATTCAGTCCTCGTGAGAGGGAGAGGGAGAGAGAGAAACCAAGTTGTTCTTACATTTACATTTACATTTAGTCATTTAGCTGATGCTTTTATCAGCAGTGAGCTGTCAGTGAGCTGGTCACTGTCAACTGTGTGTGTGGTCAAGGTTCGTCTTTCACTATGGCTTCCGCGTAGCTTTGTGGGTAGTGTGCTTATTTTCCACTAGTAATACCGACCAGCTACAGTAGCAATGTTAGCTACGCCGGCCCAAATGCCGCAATAATTTGCAATACACTCGCTAAACGGATGACCTTTCGCGGAGAGGTTATCCCCCTAAGCTAGTCAATGTGGACAAAGACACTCGATGAAATTGAATCAGTGTTCCCGGGGCCGTGAGGGTGGGGATGGTGTTTGACAGGGGTGCTGATAGACAGCCAACTCTGTTATAATTATAGCCTCACTCTCTGAACACACTCTGTACACGTGACAGTGCTGGTTCTGGTTTCAATGGGGGGAGAAACACCCACGACACGACCGAGCACTGATTGAACCCCCACACTCACTGCTTAGGTTTCAATGGAAAGATCCCTAGAAAAACTTCTACCTTTCTCTTTTATTTTTTTTAAATGGCAATGATTTCAGGGCCGTTCCTTCCTATGAACACACTTTGCCAGTTGTATTGTCCACTAAGTGCTCAGTTTATTTTATATATTTTGATTGGGAAAATAATGGACCCCCACAATTACCTCTCTAAGTAACGTGATGTGCAGATTCCAAACTAGATTCAAATGATCTGGTATCGAGGCAGACCCTTGATTTTTCTCAATAAAGTGCTTGTTTTATTTGAGCTGTAAATCTTTGTCCCCCCTCCAATATGTTCTAGGTTTTGCCATGTTTAACAGACATAAGTTACCTCATCATAATAATATAATAATATAATAATAATAATATAATATAATAATACTAATGCAGGACCTGTCGCAGAGGTCTTTATTCGGCATGCAACGACACTCAATGTTTTAGTTTTTAACACACACACCGGAACACACACGCATGCATTGTCTTTTTAGGATCGCCGATGCGATACTCCTCTGCGCTTAACCCATCTTGTGGTCCTTCCCCCCCAAGGGCAGCCGGGAGCAGACGAGGGCTGTGGCGTGAGCCACGCCCGGGGACCATCCAAGTGCTCCTGCCCGTCTTCGTCACGGACGCGACAGCTTTGCGATCTGTTGTTGTGCATGTTTTTCCATTGGGTTTCTCTTATCGGGGGGGGGGGGGGGGGGGACCCTTGCGAGCACGGGGAGAGCATGCAAACTCCACACAGAAAGGGCCTGGGAGATCACCCACCTCGGTACCTGGCATCGCGGAAACCTGGTCCCCAAGCGGGAATCGAACCCTGGACCTTCTTGCTGTGAGGCGACAGTGTTACCACTATGCCACCATGCCGCTTGTTCAATCATGTTCAATCACCAGGGGCACACACCAAAGAACCCCCCCCCCCGCACTCATTTATCTGTATCCAATAGTATTATCTGGATTGTTCTTTTTGGTTTATTTATTTATTTTAAATCCCCTTTTCCCTGTTACCCTTTGAGAGACCCTTTTGTCCTCTTGCCACACAAAACACGATTTTGAAATAAATAAAGGTTAAATAGAAATAATAATAAACTCATTCTCGCTGGATTAGAGATGTGTTGCGCTTCATACAATTATGAAACATTCTACGAGGCTTTGCATTAAAGTTCACTAATCGGCAGCTCTTTACATAGAATACATAGACATTCTCCAACTCAATCCTCCAGCTCTACGGCTCAGCTTCTTCCCCCATTGAACACTGAACTCTCCACACACACGTACACACACACAACACACATTCTGCACTCGCTCACACACAAACGGTCACTTTAAACAAAATGGAAAGGACACTTTAAAGGAACGAGGAAAATAAAGGTCACTGAATGAATGAAGTTTATTTTTCGGTCTTGTTTAAAAACTGAAAGAACTGATGTGGTTCTTGTATAGTATAGTTTAGATATAGCAAGTATAGCATAAGGATATAGAGTAAAAACTATATTGTATAGTAGTGTACATAGGACCCAGTGCCTTAAATCCCTAGCTAACATTGTATTCCACTATCTCAGGACTTTAGCATGTATATTTTATCATGCCTATTTTATGTCTATTTTATTACCTGTTTATTATGTCTATTTTATTATTTAGTATTATTGCACAATCAAAGCGGGCATGGCCACCCGCATTTCACTGTATGTGACAAATAAACCTTTTAATCTTGAATCTTGAATCTCTTGACGGAAGGATAGTAGGCCTGTCACTCTGTCTCTGGTCCTCTTGACCCCGCGGGGACATCTGGTATCTCCCTCAGCTCTTCTTTCTACTTCTACTTGGCCTTGTTGTGCATTATACCCAGTGGTGGAAGAAGTATGCGGTTCCTTTGATTGAATAAAGGTAGAAATACCCAGGGAATTCTACTTAAGTAAAAGTAGACAGGTATTCAAGTTTTTGTTTTATTTGTCACATAGGTACATTATAGTGAAATGCTTGGTTCTGTATGAGCCTCCTGAGATTGTATAAGAATAAAGACCAAACACTATACAAAATATACAATATACAAAAATAAATGTACAAAATGCAAAAAAACTAAATGCAAACACGAGGTAGAAGAGGTAGTGCAAATCTTTTAGCAATAAATAGATTAAAAAAATATGGTGTAATGTTTAAAAAGTATTTAAAGTGTCTAAAGTGAATGTTTAAAGTGAGTGTGTTCATGAGGGTGTTGTGTGCAGTGAATGTAGAATGGATGGGTTAGTGTTACTTTATATATTTAATGCACTTTGGTATCAAAAATAGAAGTGTGCATGAATCAGTCTGCATGACGTTTGTGTGTTCAAACCTGGAGCCATTGAACTCTAAAGGTTACGATGTGTTTAAATATGTAGTCATGTTGGATTGGTGTGTGTATTCTAGTTCTACATGTTTTCTTGGAAGTTGGCTTTGAATGTGGGGGTACATAGACTTCATAGATGTTTTTGCCACGTTTTCTATGCAAGGTCTTTTTCTTCAAAGTAATTAGTAACTGATGGGTTCAGATAAATGTAGTGGAGTTAAATGTACAGTATTTCCTTTTAAATGTAGTGGGGTAAAAGTACAGGGAAGGTACTAAAGTAACTTACCAGTGTATGAATACTTAGTTACTTTCCTTTCTTTTACCAATTTATTTGACTATTTTATAATAAAACACTTATGCCCTAATGATAAGTATAAGTGACCAACTCCCCTTGCCAAAGGGACGGGGGGGGGGGTTCACTGGTGTGTTTCATCAAGTGAGGCTCACGACACCTCGGGAAGATTCAACAGGTGGCTCCGGCCTCCAGAACCACCCCCCTCCATGCTAGCCCCCCCTTTTCCCATGATATCCACATGTCAAACTTCCTTATGTTATCCTATGTCAAGAATAGAACACGAAACAGCAACAACAGAGAAGAAAAGGAATTCTCTCACCCTTTGTTTACTTTGGCTGCCAGCTGACATTATTCCTCCTCAACCAAGTCCACTGACTGCCTTTCAATGATCCTTCCGACATCTCATTCACAGCTTTTCACAAACTCTGGCCACGAATACCAAGGCACAGTCAATAATTTTTTTTTTATCCACTTTTTCTCCCATTTTTCTATTTTTCTCCCATCCCAATTTTCATATCATCCAATTCAACCCTCCCCTGTTTTCGAACGTTGTTTCTTGCCTCCCACAAGCCGGCTGCAATGTGGACTAAGTCATACATAGCACGAGTCCCCTCCGATACTCGAGGTAACAGCCGTCGCATCTTTTCACCTGCGCGGCTCGATCTTTCAGCGTCGGGGTCTGGGCTTTGGAGGGGCCCCGCCCCCGTCGCTTCTTGATTCTACTGCGCAGGTGCACCAACCGACCTGTAGGAGTCGCTGATCCCCACCCTTCAGTTTCCCTCCCCGTAATACGGCCAATGTGTATTACTGTGGACGACCAGCTAAACTGAAAGCAATGTAGAGAGCGGGGCTCGAACAGGAGGCATCCTGTTCGAGCCCAGTCTCCAGCATTCGTTGCGAGCGCCTTGCCCACTGCGCCACGTAGCCGCCCTAAGGCACAATCAATTCTATAAAATAAACTAACCGCTGACTAACAGAAACAGACCATAATACTAGGTTAGGCCTCAAGTTAGTGCTAACTATCTCTTGTGGAGCAACGAGTTTTCCTCCAAAATCGACCTGCATCTCCTTATCAGTAGCTCCATTTAGGTGGCCTGACTCATGCCTGCCTAAAAACCTACCTATTATTTATTTCCCTCACGGGCAAATTGAATCGCTGCACCCTTCATCCGATTACATCCTGAATTCACCTGTACTCTTCTACTTTAAATTCCTGCCACTAAGCTTTTCAAGCTGGTTATGTCGCCATGTATAGCGGCCTTGAGAAAGACTAGTCTTACAGCTTGACATAATATATGCCTCAAAGTTGCCGTCTCTGAACACAGTGGACAATACCCACTGTTTTAGGTTCTGTGGTGATAGCAGCACATCATAAGTAGCTCCTATTATGATTTCTTTTATGATTTTCCTCCATACCCCATAGTCCCTTCAGCTTAGCTTCCACTTCTCCACACTACCAGTTGATCCTTCTCATTGTATTTTTATTTAGCTGTTCGATAACTAACGATAGCTAAACATAAATATGTACTATGACAACATGTAATAATGTCCATGATTAAGTCCATGATTGGTTAAACCTGTATGAACCTGAAAACCCCAGGTATAAAAAAGGTTTTGTACACATGACAAGGGCAAAGATATAATTGGTTTATAATTTGTGATTGGAGCTTGATGTCATCTTTCAATGTCTCTCAATGTCGGTTTTCCTCTCACAGATGGGAATAAAACAACTGTGATTTCACTTATACCCAGGTCATGAACACGTCCGTGCATTACTCTTTGCTGTTCTGAACACCGATGTCTGCTCGGACGTTCCCAGGAGAATCATCCGGAGCACAGTGATGCGTTTAACATCATCAGAAGTAACAGCGCGGCCGTTCAGAGCAGGCCGATGGCTCGGCCCCCAGAAGTGCTGCAGCGTTGTGGAGACCAGCGGTACGGCTGCTTGCAGCGTTGCGGAGCAGGGGCGGATTTGGAGATCCGGGGCTTAGCCCAGGAATTTTTGTACTTCGACACCACAACCTTTAACGTATACCACCACCTTAAAGCGGACAAAAGGCACTAGAGAACACTTAAATTCACACCCTTTAATTAATGAAGCAAACAATAATAATAATTAATAATAATAATAATAATAATAATAATAATAATAATAATAATAATAATAATAATAATAATAATAATAATAATAATAATAATAATACACTGTATTTGTATAGCACCTTTCATACAAGAATTGCAGCTCAAAGTGCTTCACAGCAGTAAAAAAAGACAGGCATAAAATGAGCACAACATTGGCAGATCAAGAGCAATGCATAAAGTGCAGACATAAAGCATAAAATAGATACACCTGTAGCAGCAAAATAGACAAAGTCAAGGTTTTCATCGTTGTTTCTTTTATTCGATATTTCCATTCATAAAGACATGCCGGCAGCCTGTGTTATCACTGGGGATGGGTCTGAGATCTCAAAAGTCCAATACCGCCGCCTAACGCCTTGCGGCCACTATTGCACTCCATTTGAAACGATGTGGCTTGGTGTCTGGGCCGAGCTGCGGCCTGCAGGCGGGGTCTATGCTGGATTACGTTGGCACCTTGATCGACATCAGTACTTGGAATGGCGATCAGATAATTGGAATATTCTTTTCGGGACAGATCCTGGTCAAGGTAAGGACTATATGGTATCAATATTGCGTTGATCCAAAAATTCCTTCATGCTGATCGGGGTGTGTGTGTGTGTGGCGTGTTCCGTTGGTTGCGATCAAAGCACGGAGGGGCGCCCCCCCCCCCCCCCCCCCCCCCCCCCCCCCTTCATGCATCCATGATGAAACATAATACCGATAATCTAAATTTGATTTGAGAACAGTAGCTAGTCCAGGGAAGAAACGATAACGCGTTTACTAGAATACACGTTGCCGGCCATTACGAAGCATTTTGGAAATGACACCAGACCACCCTGAAACTACACTCATATTCACGAGTCGACGGTATAAAACGGAAATGTATGGATGGAAAAATGATCTGTTTTTTTGCATCTTGACCGGAAGAAACTCAATGACAATCGACTATATTATTAGATCCATAGCTATAATATATAATATAGCTTTAGGCCTGCAAACACAGCCACGTATCCCCATGTTAAAAGGCGCTGGCCTTTCAACAGTAACAGTAAACCGCCATCTGGCGCTGAAAGTGTTAATAGGCGTCTTTGTTTACGGTTTGATTATCACTGATAGAAAGTAAAATAGTGCAATGCAATAAAATAGTTAGTAAAATAGAATAAAATAATGCAATAGTGCATTGCAATAAAATAGTTATCATCGTATTTTTTCGGGAGGCCGGTAAGGAGTGCATTACAGTAGTCGAGTCGGCTTGAGATAAAGGCATGGATCTGGTTTTCAGCGTCCTTTTGATTTATAAATGGCCGTACTTTAGCTATGTTTCTAAGGTGGAAGAATTATGTTTTTGTCAACTTGTTGATTGTGATTTAAAGCTTAGGTCTGAGTCTACCATAACACCAAGACTTAACTCACTCAAATACAGTTAGCAGCTGGATAGACTACAGATGGAAATTAGCTTCTGCTAAATCTGATGCAAACATATTTTCATGTAACAATGATTAATTGTAAAAAAAAATAAAAAAAAGTAGATTCGGGGCTTTTCAGAAAGTCCAGGTAGCCACCCCTTAGCCCCGCCCCTGTTGCGGAGACCAGCAGTACGGCCGCTTGCAGCGTTGTGGAAACCCATGGTGTGGCTGTTTGCAGCGTTGTGGAGACCCATGGTGTGACTGCTTGCAGCGTTGTGGAGACCCATGGTGTGGCTGCTTGCAGCGTTGTGGATGAATGAATGAATGAATGAAAACTTTATTTAACAGATTGCAGAATGGGTACAATACAGTACGGCTCAATACATACAATTGTTAAGGGGATGCAGACCTGAGAAAGACGTTTGTCTTGTTTCCATCAGGGTCCCCCATTTTCAATTCATATAGACATATATGACATACATGACATACAGATAGTCAGTACTGCTACATCTATACATTTATGACATACCAGATTTGCAAATACAGTACTGTTTGTGATACAGAAGGAGTCAAGAAAAGGGAGTATATACATTTGACGTAGAAACTGTACATTGGAGGAGGTTGGGTGGGGGGGGGTTGGGTACATTGGGATATTGACAACCATACTGGGTAATTTACATTGGAGGTGGTTGGGGGGGGGGGGGGGGGGGGGGGCACACTGTATAAACAAGTAACACTGTACATTGAGGGGGGGGGGGGGAGGAGACACTGTACAAACAAACACAATTGTACATTGAACTATTGACAAAACCATACTAGGTAAATGACTGTACATTGGAGGGGGTTGGGTTAGGATATTTACAGGGGCCAGTGTTGAATTGCAGTCTCCCGTAGGTGTCCCTTGAGAGAGGTTTTGAAAGTGGGTAGTGATCCACATTCCTTTACAGCTTTGGGTAGGGCGTTCCACATTGATGTGGCATAATTGCGAAACATGTTTAGTCCCTTATTTGAGCCGAATCTGGGTTTAACATGATTTGTGGAGCTCCCTCTGGTGTTGTGATCGTGGTATTCACTGACCTTTGGGAAGTATTTTGACATGTACATGGGTACCTTGGTCGTGTAGTGTATCTTGTAGACCAGGCCCATTGCAAGTTGTTGTACTCTGTCGTCTACTCTAAGCCATCCTAGGAGACCCATGGTGTGGCAGCTTGCAGCGTTGTGGAGACCCATGGTGTGGCTGCTTGCAGCGTTGTGGAGACCCATGGTGTGGCTGCTTGCAGCGTTGTGGAGACCCATGGTCTGGCTGCTTGCAGTGTTGTGGAGTCAAGTCAAGTCAAGAGTTTTATTTGTCACGGCATACAAGGCAATGAAGATATACAGTGAAATGCGGGTGGTTATGCCTGCAGCGATTGTGCAATAATACAAGTAATAGGAATAAGACATAACAGGTATAATGTACATACAGTTAAAAACATTCATGGTAAAAGACATGCTGAGCGATAGTGCAATACAGTGTTAAGCTACGGATGAGGCACTGGGTCTTATGTACACTACTATACAATACTATACTATACAATATACAGTTATACTATATATCCTTATGCTATTTAACTCATCATCACTGTAAATGAGGGAAACCTCAGTGCTTTCACGAGTATAAATAAAGGTTTGATCTTGCTATATATCTATTACTATACAAGAACCACTCCTGTTATTTTTTTTTCTTCTTAAAGTGACCTTTCCATTGTGTAAAGTGACCGTTGAGTGTGAGCGTGTGCAGCATGTGTGGGTGTGTGCTAAAGTGACTGTTAGTGCGTGAGCGTATACAGTATGTGTGTTGTGTGTGTGCTCAGCGGAATGGCTGCTTGTAGCGTTCTGGAAACCCATGGTGTGGCTGCTTGCAGCGTTGTGGAGATCCATGGTGTGGCTGCTTGCAGCGTTCTGGAGACCCATGGTGTGGCTGCTTGCAGCGTTCTGGAGACCCATGGTATGGCTGCTTGCAGCGTTGTGGAGACCCATGGTATGGCTGCTTGCAGCGTTGTGGAGACCCATGGTATGGCTGCTTGCAGCGTTGTGGAGACCCATGGAATGCCTGCTTGCAGCGTTGTGGAGACCCATGGTATGGCTGCTTGCAGCGTTCTGGAGGACCGCTCCTCTGATCGACTTCACACTCAACACTGCACTCCATTGGGACTCACCAAGTGTGAAGTCAATCAGATATACGTAAAGTATATCTGGCCAAATCGCACCAAATTCGGGCACCAAAATCGACAATGCACTCCCCTGGGTCCTCAGCAATACACCCGCCGAGCGTGAGGTTGATCGAATGAACAATTCTCAAGATATGCGAAGGACAGTCACGCACTATAGGCCACCATCTCGGAAAATTACGCCAAATTCGAGACAGCACCACCCTGGGTCCTCAGCAATACACCCGTCAAGCGTGAACTGAATCGGATGAATGGTTCTCGAGATATGAAGGTCAGGACAGACAGACAGACAGACACGCAGACAGACAGACATTCCTTCCTTTATAGTTTAGAGTATGGCAACAAGGTAATTATAGCCGGCTCTGGTCACTCCCAATGCTCTGACTGTCCAAGCTTGCAACACACGTGTGCATAGCTATGAATGCCCGCAGCCCTGCAGCCACAGGTGGCAAAACACAGGCAACACTGTACCACATGTCACAGAACTGTACAGTAATTTGGCCTCAAGCGTAGTGCAAAAACACATCAGCAATGACCTTGGTTATCACCTATATCACCTAGTCTTGTACTGTAGGTTTAGTTACCACTTTAATTCGTATATTATATAATATTCGTATATTATATAATATTCGTATATTATATATTAATGGTGGTGATATATGAAGTCAATGATTATGAAATAAAATAGAAGTGGAGATTCAGGGTTTGAATCCGTATGGAAAAGACAAATAGTGAGGGGTCAAAAACGACATGTGAAGGGTCAATACCTACATGTGAAGGGTCAAAAACGACATGTGAATGGTCAATACCTACATGTGAAGGGTCAAAAATGACATGTTCATTTTCAGAACAGATTTTGGAATTGTATCCATTTGTTTTTGTGCCCCTAATAAGCCTCTGCAGACACGGTTCCCAGCCTCGACATAATGAACAATGATTGGACTAACTGTCATTGCATAGTGGACAGTTTTGTATGAGGATAGTACCTTTCAATTCCTTTGGCTAATGAACTGTTTGTCCAATTCAACCCATTTACATCTTGTGTTGATTGGTCAAAACAGTTTAAAGATGTTTTGTAAAATAATGTTCTGTATCATAGTGGCTCCGCTCGGCATCACTCATGCACTATCCTCGCATATGTGCACGCGCACTGAATAAAATTCCACAATGTACCTTTATCCCAGTATTCGTCTGACCACACCCCTCGTTAGCTTACCTTCATAAGCAGGTGTGTGGTCACCTGCTCTCCTCCTTCTCGCTTTCACCACAAGGAAGTGCCTTCGGTAGTACCCCACTTGACGTGTTGTTAGTTGAAAAGAGTTGAGACGTGTTTACATTGTGCTTAGTTTTTTCTTCTCTCATAACTATTCAAAAGGAAAAAGCTAAGTCATAATGTCTACTTCGGAGAGTAGACCCACTCTTCACCAGCGGTTCTCCATTCCCACCTCTGTTGTGCATTCTGGTGCGGGGCTGCTGCCACTTTCGTGGTTGCCGACCCAGCCCAGGAGACAGCCGATGGATAGTTTGCCTCTCCGAGGAGCCGAGGCATCGGTGCCGTCGCCCCGGCGATGGCATGATCTCGACTCTGTCAAGTCAAGTCAAGTCAGTTTTATTTGTATAGCACATTTCCAGGCAGCGGCAGCTGACACCAAAGTGCTTCACAAGCAGGTTGATAAAAACAAATTAGTGTGAGGCAAGGTATAAGATTAAAAGAAAGAAATAAAAAAAAAAAAACATAGCAAAGCAATGAAAGCAACAAAACAAACAATATGGTGCAAGATATAAGATTAAAAACATAATAAAGCAATGAAAGTAATAAAAACTGGTAGGACACAGTGAAACAAAGAGGATAGAAGGGTCAGGGGTCTAGTGGTAGTTAAGTAGGGGGGAAGGCCAAGGAGAACAGGTAGGTTTTCAAGAGTGATTTAAAAGCCTGTACGGTCTGGGCAGTCCGTACGCTGAGGGGGAGGCTGTTCCACAGTCTAGGCGCTGCGGTGGAGAAAGCTCTGTCTCCCCTAGTTTTGAGCCTGGTTCTGGGTACCACCAATAGCATCTGGTCAGCTGATCTGAGGGATCGGTGGGGGGTGTGGCGGTGCAGGAGCTCGGACGATCCTGAAGCTAATAGGCAGCCAGTGGAGCGAGGCCAAAACTGGGCTGATGTGTTCGTATTTTCTTGTTTTGGTGAGGAGGCGCGCGGCTGCGTTCTGCACCAGTTGTAGGCGGCGGAGGAGGGACTTGTCAATGTCAGTGTACAGAGCATTGCAGTAGTCGAGGCGGGTGGTGACAAAGGCATGTATCACCGTCTCTAGGTTACTTTGGGAGAGGTATGCCTTTGTCTTCGCCAGGAGTCTAAGGTGATAAAAGCTATTTTTCACTACGGCGCTGACCTGTCTATCGAATTAAAAATTACTGTCGAAGATGACCCAGAGGTTCCTGACAGAGGTGGAGAGGTTTGGGCCCAGGGGACCAAGTGCGTCAATGAGGGGGGGCGGGGGGGCACTATTAAAAACAATGACTCTGGTTCTTCTGGTTCCAGGGAATCGTCCGTTGTTGGGCGGACGGTTCTTTTGGTTCCAGAGGATTTGCGACGCAAGCTTTTCGCGTCTGCCCGTTCACGTCGCAAGATGGTGGCATGCAGACGCGAACGGCCTGGGTTTGGGGAATTGCTGGAGACCAGCGAGGATGCGTCGGGCTCTGCATGTCCGATGGAAACGGAGGATTTCATGGAAGAGTCGGACGGATTCTTGTTTGAAGGTCCTGTGGAGGCGAGTATCCCTCCTATCCAAGAAACAGCGGAGGGGGGAGAAATGTCTCCTTGGGACGCCTTGTTCGAGGATGTCGGGGAACCACCTCGGCCTCTTCAGCAGGATGCCCTGCTATCAGCCACATCAGACTGTGGCTCCTCAATTGGTCGAAGCCTGCTGCATGTGAGGGATGCGGGTTCGGTGGAGGAAAGTCAGCAGGGGGAACTGCAGGCTTTGTTTCCCGAGCTCATGGCGGTAGCTGCCGCTGCAAACGGCGTGCCGCTGCCGCAGCCATTGCCTGCTCCTGCCCCAGATGATCTCATAGGTCATCTCTGGCAGCGTCGCCCGGTGAGAGGGGTGGACGTTGTCTACCCATTTTTCCCCTCAATGGGGGCCTATGTTCGTCAGGGCCAGGCGGTGTCTCACATCATGGGACTTACCCCCGCCTACGTACCAGTTACGCGGGTGTTGGGGTTGGTCAAAGGTATGAGAGAGGGCGTGCCACGGCTTGATAGGCCGGTTGGCCGCTCTCCTCTGTCCGGATGTGGTGTGGGAACCATTATGCAAGCCGGTTCTCCATGGAAGATCGGCTAGGCGATTGGCATATTGGGGTGACCAGTCATTTATCGCTTGTACACAATCGCTGGCTGCGGCTTCTAACATCGCCCACCTGGCTAGATTTGTATCGGGGATAATGACGGGCGGCACTGGTCTGACCGAGGTAAAATGCGATCAGATCACCCAGGCGGCAGGAGCTGTCCTGCATCTTACCCAGGTGCAGGCCATAGCCTCGGGGAAGATGCGCGCCCTGGCCACCCTGACCCAGCGCCACCTTTGGCTGGAGCAGGCTCGAGTGCCGGAGAAGAAGAGAACCCCTCTTCTGACGGCCAACCTCTCCGATGCTGGATTATTCGGGAAGGCCCTGCAGCTGATGACCTCAACGTGCAGAGAGATGGCAGAGGAGAGATCCGTTCTCCAACCCCATTTTCCGCCTCCCGTCCTTGCCGGTGGAGTCAGAAGGCTTCCACGACGTCGAGCTCCCTCCGCCGTGCCTACCACTGCCTCCGCCGCCACTGTTGGCCCCTCCAAGAAGGCCAGGAGGAGAGACGGCGATTCTGCTGTCGCCGGCCCATCCACGGCTGGAGGAGACGGTAGGGAACGCCGTGACCAGCAGCCGATTCACTACCGTCCCTCCGGGGCTTCTCGTGGTGGCAAAACCCGAGCGGCTCGAGGCGGCAGGCGCCGCTAAAAGTGACTTTTCCCCCTGTGGCCCCCTCTACACCCTCCCCGGCCCCCTCATGATTTTGTGCCGTAAATAATAAATAAAAAGTTCCCTTAAAAAGGGGACTATATTATTGGCCAAACAAACTGTGTGTTTATTCACTAATACATATGATGGGGTTGCGAAATGTGAATCTGCATTATTACATTGAGAGATGTGTCGTGTTGTGTTACGATATTAAGCAAGGTCTGCAAGCATACACTCAGTCATAGAAAGGTTCTATTAGCCTGACGCTCCACATGCAGGTAGAAGCTGGTGGTATGTTCCGTTGCTTAAGCAAAGTAATGTTGAGCCACAACACTGTTGTGTTAGTTGCAGTAATACTCGTGCACACACGTTCCACGGCTTGGCCGTTACTCTCTGTCAGTGTTTTGCTATGTACGACATAGAAAGCGGGTGTAGGATTCACACACACACGACTTGTTTTGTTGTAAATCCTGTTCACATTCCGTGGGTAGTGGGCATTGTATTAGCTTTTGCTATACTTTGGCTTTCTACCGAAGGTCTCAAAATGCTACAGTTGGTTTTTGGTGTGTAGGGAAGAAGGGGTTGTGTGAGGGGGTGTCGAATAAACCCCTCCTTCCCACTTGATTGGTTTAGGGGATTTTTTTCTCATTTTTGCTAAACCAGTCGGGGCCGAGCCGTTCAAACGTCTTGGCAGAGGGGGGGGGGGGGGGGGGTTGTCTTGACACAACTCCTATTACAAACAGGAGTCGTGTACAGGGTTTCCCCCGTCATAGCATATACGTTGCTATGGCGACGACTTCCATGAAAAATAAATAATATTAAAAAAAAATCTGAGTATGAATTTATGTGTAAACTTGAGTCGGTTGGTCACGTGACTCACAGTTGACATGTCTTTTTCATAACCGGACTTTTTTTGATTAATATGTAACTTGACATGTTTTTTCATAACCCGCACTTGTGTGTGAAGGCTTCTGTGAAGTTCGGTCTATACTCTTTGACAGAAGGAGTGACTGGATGTAAAAATATAAATCAGTTTTTACTCCCAGCTGTGCAGTTGGGTTTATACTGTTGATGCTTCTTCTTTATTATTATAAAGAGTTGGAGTTGGTTGCATCTCGCCCCTCTTGTCGTTCCCCTGGGCGCCTTGAGGATTCAATGAAAGGTCTAAATAGCCTATTTATTGATGTGGATATACCCGCCGCACACATAGTGCTAGTTCGGGATGTTCTGTTGGACATTAAGCAACTGACTGGCGCGCCTTGGTTGCTTGGGGTTAAAACAGCGTTTTTATAAAGCAACTGGGATGGGGGTTTTTCCTCTTCCGACGACCTGTGTGGTTGTCAACGGATTCTCGTTCATATCGGGGGATGATGACAGAATGGATCTGAACATACGTAGAAGGGTTTCACGCCCTGGGGGTGGGCCGCCGGGCGCGGTTCGCACCGAACGTCTGGGTGGCGCCTTCTTTTCATGTTTAAGATCAACACGCATGTCTGCCCCTTCTCCTGGGGTGGCAGACCGGCGTGGTTAGGGCACGGGACTGGTTCTGGACACGCTGGTCCGGATCAGTTGCACCTGTTGTCCGCCGGGGATGCAGATCTGCTGTTCTGGTACCCTGAGGGACTTGGGCTTTTTTCAGGGGGAAAATGCCAGGTCGGTCCGGGTGTCACAGGGTTAAGCGCTATGGAGCCCTTGTTGGGTACATTGTATTCTACACTGTCGTAATGGCTTACGGCCGTGCCAACCTGTACACGCCCGATCTCGTCAGATCTCGGCCGCCACGCAGGTTGGTCTTGGTTAGTACTTGGTTGGGTGACCTCCTGGGAATACCAAGTACGGGGTGTTGGGGCTGGTTCTCCATTTCTTTTGCTCTTCTCTTACGCGTGGCGAAGAGGGGCCTGTTGGGGTGGTCTTGACCTCCTC
Organism: Notolepis coatsorum; assembly: GCF_963971535.1. NCBI lineage: Eukaryota > Metazoa > Chordata > Actinopteri > Aulopiformes > Paralepididae > Notolepis > Notolepis coatsorum. The sequence goes on along the minus strand of NC_140172.1, from coordinate 129,949,100 downwards.
GGGGGATCCTGTGCTCCCCGTATCGCCGGGCCCGGTCCGAAGTAATGTTCGTCGACCGGTAGGCCTGGGTTAACCCTTTTTTGAAAACTGAAACACTTGTACTGTGTATACCCGCAGGTATGTTTTGGAGTTTTTTCTTGAGGGGTTATGGAACAACCGCCGCATTGGGTAACACCAAGGTGGTTGATTCCCTGGTGTGTTGGAGCAGTGTCAACTCCCGGGTTACCCGGTTGAGGGTGCCCCTGCACGTTCATGACGTCTGCCAATCATGTCAGCCTTCTCTGCCTCAACCCCTCTGGGTGGGTTTTTTTTAAATGGAGGCTTGGTCATGCAACAACGCCAGCATACGCCCTTCCGCCGGGGCGGCTGTGTTCAGCTGTCCCCTCTGGCGCCTGTCTCGTCCGCAGTCTCCAGGCTCGAGTTAACAGCCTGTTGCCTGGTTTTCCCCGGTGCGCTGCCTGCTTCCGTTGGTTAACCTTTTTTGTGTGCTTACGGCCATGCTGACTGCCTGTTCTGCAGGGTCAGTGTGCCAGGCGGTGTACTATTTGGGGGACAGGGCCCGCTCGGCTGAGGGGCCTTTGTCCGAATACGCTGGCGATGTGGGGGCGGGTCACTAAGTGCCCACCTGGTGGGGTTTTGATGCTGGCATCATGGACTTCTCCGGGCCCCCGTTCCAGGGGGTCCAGTCCCTTTGGTGGGTCAGGGCCTTCCTTCGCGCTCCGCTGCTACGGCCTTGCCACGGGGTTGGGTTTGCCCTTGACTCCGTGTTTCTGGGGGCAGTAACGAGGTTGTTCCCTCCGTTCGTTCCCGGATGGCATGCGGGTTGTGCGTGTGTGTAGTCGTGGGGTCAGGCCACGGTCTGCTCACCCTGTGCGTTGAGTTGCTTGAGTGCCTCTTCGCACGGTCGGGTCCGTCGCCCTCCCGGGAAACCTCTAATAGGGGGGTGCCCTCCATTAGGGGGGGTCGGGGGGGCTCGGCCCTCCCTGTTCTGATGGTTGTGGGGGCTTTCAGTGGGGTGTATTTGTCGGCCGGTGGCTCCGCTCGGCCTCCCTTGTGCATGAGTGATGCCGAGCGGAGCCACTATGATACAGAACGATAGGTTATGACTATAACCAAGTTCTGTCATAGTGGTGACGCTCGGCATCCGACGCCGCTGCAGCCCTTGATCTCACCTTGTGGTGAAAGCTTGGGAAGGAGGAGAGCAGGTGACCACACACCTGCTTATGAAGGTAAGCTAACGAGGGGTGTGGTCAGACGAATACTGGGATAAAGGTACATTGTGGAATTTTATTCAGTGCGCGTGCACATATGCGATCGTTAATAATAATAATTGTAATAATAATAATAATGTTTAAGACATTCACATTATTCAATGTGGTGGTGAAATTTGTAGAGCCATATATCTGGATATGTGTACCAAGTTTTACATCAATCAGTTCTTTTGACATTAATTATAGTGCCCCCAGCAGGCCAATTGAGAAATATTTATGGTGAAGCTGATGCCTGCATGAATTGAATGAATGTTATTGAAAAATATGAATAAACAAACACAAAAACCTCTTAACAATAGAGTAAATAAGTGCAATGACCAAATATATTTCCATTAAGCCCATACCGTACGTGCTCAGCATTTCTAAGTCTGTTAGACAGGTGGGGAATTTAACATGAGAGGGGAACTATACAAATACTCCTCCATAAAGGTGTTATTTATGGAGGCTCATGACGTCCTTCTATTCTGTTGTCAGCCGTATGATGTCACGTTCCTAATAACTCCACGTTGCATGTCTAAAACTATTCGAAAACCATGGGAAGTACTGGTGAGAACCTTGGTATTAGGTTCTTGTCAATTCTCACCAATCCACGGTTTTCACCCTCGCCAATGGGCTTTACTACCACGCTGGACATGTTTGGCGTTCAGTTTCAGAAGTATTTGAGGCAGCTGCGGCTCACCGCTTTGATATTCTGACACGGGAGAGGGCAGCGGAGCTGCGGAGGGCAGCGGAGGGCAGCAGGGGGCGCTTGCCTCTCGAAGGTTCAAGTCAGATAGATTCCAAGCAAGGTGTTGTCTAGAGCAAAAAAGAAAAGTGAAAAAAAGTAGTAGAACGCGCTCACCTCACATGACTTGACACACTAGCAATTTGAAACTGGCCCGGTTAATGTCAAAATCCCCCTCCCCCCGCCCATCCCCCCCCCCCCCCCCCCCCCCGCCCCCTCCAACACCCTCCAATGTAGCCTACAGTTTCTTCCCCTTCTTACAAGTTCTGTACAACAAGTCAGCAGGAAGGGTACAACTCTTTCAGCTGAGTAACAATGTTCATCAAATAGTGTTGAAACGTGGGTGCTACAGTCTTGAGTGAATAGTAGTAAAGAAGACATATTAGTATAGTAGGTAGTAATAGGCAAGGTCGATTATTTAGTGGAAAAGTGCATTAGTAAAAGACAGTAAGAAGGTAATTTCTTTGTTGTTGTAGAGCACATTGGATATTAAAATGGTGTGTTTGACATTCATTTATATCACGCAATCTCATCACTTCAAAAACAATTAGGGTTGGTTGTAGCGTGATGGCTGAGTGAACCCCGAGGTGCAAGTATTTTTGTGGCCCAAGCTGTGTGGGGTTTCCATATCCTGCCAAGCTGGAGGGAATCTGTTGCCTTCCTAGCCAGAGGGTTCACATGCGTCGTATCACAGCCCTGTTGCATAACTGTCCCAGCCTTATGTCGGGCAGTTGCTCCGTGTAACACATCTGACTGCAGCTGTTATATCAGGAGCCTCGTTCTCGGGACATTACTTCTTCCCCGTCCCTCAACCTAAATACTACAAATCTTTGGCGTTAGAGAAAATCGCTCAGGCCTGTATACTACCTACCGATAGTATAGGCTACTGAAAGATGATCAGGGTTCTCACATATATATATATATATATATATATATACACCAGAAAATACATAACATTTCTAGATCTTACACCTGCCCTGAAAAATCCAGATTATTGCTTGGCAGTAATGGTGCAACATTTAAGTACCGTGTCTGCTGAGTGATTCTGGATGGGGGGTGGGGGGGTGGAAGGGAGATCTGGGCATGGAGTCATAGCAGGACCCGGGGCAGATACTAATTTGGTAACCCCCCACCCCCCTGCTTGGAAGAGGACGGGCAGCAGACAGCTGGGTAACAGGACACGGGGTGTCGATTCAGGGCAAGGGCACCGTGACCACCCCACACTCCACCCAAACACTCCTCCTAACACACTGGTAGTGACAAAGTGGAGGGAGGGGCAGAGTAGAGTAAATAGGATTAGATTAGTAGGAGGGGGGTTGGAAAAGGGTTGAATATGTAGCTTGAAAGTGGAGTGGAATGAACGATTCAGGTGGTAACGCAGCGATGGGAAGTGGAGGGAACACAGTGCACACACTGGTTGTAGAGACTCCGGTTGGGAACGACGTGAGTGACTGGACCAAACAGGTGTCAGTCGGGAGGCTGCTGCCAGCTGGCTCGCACCCTGTACAGACAGGCAGGCTTTGGGGGGGATGCCATCTTCCTGGGCGAGAAGTCCCTATATCGTGCCGTTTAAAACTCGGGGTGAAAAGCTGGTCAACGGGGTCAAAGGTGATCCATGTGATCTTCCTTGATGGAGCTGGGCAGGTTGTGGTGTCAATACCGTCAAGATAATGAGGTTCGGTACCAAATGCTCTCCATGCAGGAAATAGAACGTGAGCCCTGATGATAATGCCATAAGTGGTGGACGAAATGCTCTTCTGAACCGTGTGAACAAACCTCAGGATTAATTACAGAGATACATGCACTGTATATCCAGTGGTGGAAGAAGTACACAGTTCCATTACCTTAGGTAAAAGTAGAAAAACCCACATAGAATAGTACTCTGGTAAGAGTAAAAGTCATCCATTCAAAATTGTACTTAAGTAAAAGTGGAGAAGAATTTGATGTATCAAAAGTAAAAGTATGTGTATTCCAGTGCTTTTGAGCATACCTAGATCTATTGATCTCTGAAGGTTATGTTAAATTGGTATGTGGTCCAGTTATGCTGGATCAGAATTCGCCCTGCACGATTTTGGGAAATAATCTACTGTAATTGCGATTTTTCTAACAGATATTGCGATTGCGATTATAATAATAATTATTTTTAAGCAGCCCCACAGAGGTTTATTGTAAAATGCGGCTTGCATCTGGCCTACGCGCTGGGTCTGTTTGGGACACCGAGCCTGAAAATGTTTCTTTTTACCTGGGAATCGATACTGGTACCCAACGGTACCTTTTTTTCTGTACTTTACTCTCCCTCTCTGAAGTCTAAACTTCACAACACACAATCTAAAACCCCTTACCTCCCTCTCCCAAACCGTTCCTACAACAATAACAACAACTTGCAAAGGAGATCTTCTATCTCAATGGGACTTCCTGGTTAAATAAATTTAATTTGCTAATTGCATCATTTCAAATCGGGATTTCGATTTAAAATCGATTAATCGTTTAGCCCTAATCAGAATACATCCTCTTGAAATTGGCAGGCTTCACATTTGAAAATACATTATCTTCAGCCATTTTTGCAGAGTTTTTTCTTCAAAGTGACTAGTAACTGATGGCTACAGATACATGTAGTACAGCACAATGTACAATATTTCCTTTGAAATGTAGTAGAGTAACAGTACAAAGTTTGAATAGAATAGAATATGATAATCGTCTCTGATCTTTCATATAATTTATTATTAACATACACAAATGATCAAATATTTCATAAACAAGCAACTAACATTATGTGTTGGCTCAGCCAGTTGTGGAATGTGAAAGTTGGAGGCAAGGAATTCATTGATACCAAACATGACACACTAACTTACCGGGAAATGGGTTAAATATCACTCCAAAGTATAGCTGTGTCTTTACACTGCCAGTCCCTAGAGCACAATTATAAGACACCCCTCCTTAGTACAGGTGGTATTCAGAGAACTGAGGTTGTTTGTATAAGAAACCTCTACCATCGAACAATAGTTCTGATTAAACTGTCAAACTAGGCATTGCAATCTTGCATGACTCAAGATTCAGAAATATCATATCAATCAAGTGATGATTGAGAGGGATTATGTTTGTAAGAGTCTATACATTGTTTTGTTTTGATGATAATTCTACTCATTATGCCTTTACCTTTTCTGTTTCAATGTAACATGATATTTCTTTATTGATCCCCTTGGGGAAATTCAGCATGGGGGAGGGGAAGGGGAGGTACAGGTTTGGGCATGGTAATAGAAATAGAAATAGAAATAGTTGGTAACTTACAGAGGGGTTTTTCAAAATATTGTTTCCACCATGAGTTATCTAAGAAATACTAGGTAAAATGTGAAGAATTAAAGCCTCTGTAAATTACCAGCTATTTATTGTATGTTAACCAGTTTGGCAGCAGTACTTACAAGGTGAAAAAGAAATGTTTGCGTAAAGGGAATACATAAGAGAAAATGGCCGTTAAAGTTAGTTCAGTAGCTTGGTTTACATTATACAACTTGTACAAAAATGCTAAACCGTAATATCTTAAGTACAGTACTTAGTTACTTTCCATCACTGTGTACATCTATTAAAAAAAACAGAAGCTTTCACCCATTGCAGCAAGTAATTCACATCCACACACAAGCACACATGAGCACACACACGACACGCACACTCATGCCGCACACACCCACTTATGGCCAAAAGGAAAGGCCACTTTAAATTAGTATAACAACAGTAACAGTGTATTGCACTACCAAAGCTACCTAGCATGTCCTATATGCTCTGTAAATATTTTTTATGTACAGATACCGAGATGTCACACCATGTTACCTGTTACCTGTTTATTGCACAATGTTGTTTTATTGGATTCTATTATATGTTGTACCACTGTATTGCACATCGTTGCGGGCAAGACCACCCGCATTTCATTGTATACTTGTATGCCGTGACAAATAAAACTCTTGACTTGACTTGACTTGAATTAGCAGGCTTTTGAGAGAATGCATATTAAAACCCAAATGAAGATATTATTATGTCTGCGGTAGGTAGAGCAGTAAACAGATTTCACGTTATAACCAGCTAGTGTTTCATTGGGTCATTGGGTTTTGAGAAACCATAACATGATTTCCAGGTGTGCTTGAGACTTTTATTTAACCAGGGTAATCACATTGGTATTTAACCAGGGTAATCACATTGATATTTAACCAGGGTAATCACATTGATATTTAACCAGGGTAATCACATTGATATTTAACCAGGGTAATCACATTGATATTTAACCAGGGTAATCACGTTGATATTTAACCAGGGTAATCACATAGATATTTCCACCTCTTTTTCAAGAGGGCCCTGAAAAAGAGCATCATACAGGAAAATGTCACGTATAAAACAACATTAAAAAAACACAAATAACTAGATAGTGAGAGTGTGACCGATCGTACTTGATACCTCGGCGTTGTGTTAGGTTTCGATGCCCCGAGGGAGTTTCTAACCCGGGTCGGCCGCACCCCGGGCGACATCACAGACCGTCGGCCGCACTACGGGCGACATCACAGACCGTCGGCCGCACTACGGGCGACATCACAGACCGCTATACCAAGAGGTGAATTAACTTCTTGGTAACTTGTCTATGTGTCTCTTAACTCATTGACCGCCACGCTGTTTTCCCATCTCTACTCAATGGCGCCAGCGTTATTGACCATTTTAGCGATGTTTGCGGACCCATCGTGTGTTTTGTATTATAGCTATGGAGACAATAGTATGGCTCATTTGACAGGCATTGTTCATAGTCCAACACTGACTAACCAGTTCATTACTACATACTTTAGTTTGTGCACTATTCCATGCTAAACATCGGCCCTTTCCAAAATAATCCAGTATTTTTTCCTAGATCGCGAGATATGACACGTTATATGCATTATGCCCAAATCGTTCGGGTTGCTCGCCTAAAACTCCAAATACTTCCAAATCAAAGGTATATACCATATACATATGTGTCAAAATCATCAGGGGGGGGTCGTTTTACCTCGAAACTGCGATCGGTTTTAGGTCCGGTAAAAGACGACACTGTGATCGGTACAAAAGCATGTTTTAGGTAAAAAAAATACCAGCAGGTTACCTAAAATAGACCTTACCTCAGTCAGAAGGTACTCCAAAATGAATAAATCCCAGTTGTCCCATGGTGATCGCAATTACTTGTGTATATTGGGCATGGCTATCATACGGGAAAGAATAGGTCTGAGGCACCAAATCTCTGACCGATTGCTATGTCCTGATACACTCCGAGGCGGAAGCAGCTCAGTACTGGAAGACTGATATCCCCAGTTCAAAAGGTAGGCGATACTGCCACCTGGCAGGATTCGATTGTCATTTCAATTCCAATGTAGGCAGCTGTGCCAGGGAGACACAGGCAGCTCCGAGGCGAGTGTTTAGAATGGGGATCAAAGGAAAAATATCAAAGGATCCAAAAACGAGTATACTAGTTTTTGGCGCTCAAGCGTTGGCGATGAAACACGAGTATACTCGTTTTTGGCGCACAATGAGTTAAGGGGGAGTGAGTACCGCTTACTGCCACAATCACTTCACAACACAGTCCATCGTGACTGTGGAGATTACTCACGGACGTCCATTACAAGACCACATAAATACTAAAACACAGAGAAAATGTTTCTATGAAAACAGACAATATTAAAAACATGACCACTCCATGGCAAGAAGGCATTTTTCTTTAGCTCTTAACACATTGTCCGCCATGCCTGTGACTGCAACTTGTTCCTGTTTGCGGACGACTCAGCCCTGCTGGTCTCTGACAAGAACAAGTTGCAGGTTGAAAAAACCCTCAGCTCGGAACTAGGCAAAATCTGCATATGGTTCACTGATAACAAACTATCATTACACATGGGCAAAACAGAGTCCATTCTCTTCGGTTCAAATAACAAACTCAGCAAGACCGACGGCTTCTCAGTTGCAGTGGGTGACAATATTGTCACAAGGAAAGACGAAATTACCTACCTGGGTTCCATCCTAGAGGCAAATCTTTCCTGTGACAAAATGGCATCCAATGTAATAAAAAAAAGTCAACCAACGAACTAGATTCTTGTACCGGATCTCCTCTCTGGTAAACAAGAATACCCTGAAGACTCTGGCAGGAGCACTCATTCAAGGGTACTACGACTATGCGTGCACCTCATGGTACCAAAGCACCTCAAAGGCGCTTAAAACAAAATTACAAACATCACAAAACAAACTGGTCAGACTACTACTTGACCTTACCCCCAGAACCCACCTCACCCCTGCCCACTTTGACAACCTAGGATGGCTTAGAGTAGACAACAGAGTACAGCAACTTGCAATGGGCCTGGTCTACAAGATACACTATACGACTAAGGTACCCATGTACATGTCAAAATACTTCCCAAAGGTCAGTGAATACCACAACCACTACACCAGAGGAAGCTCAACAAATCATGTTAAACCCAGATTCGGCTCAAACAAGGGACTAAATACGTTTCGCAATTATGCCACATCTTTATCTTTATTATCATCAATGTGGAACGCCCTACCCAAAGCTGTAAAGGAATGTGAATCCCTAGCCACATTCAAAACCGCTCTTAAAGAGCACCTACGGGAGGCTGCAATTCGAAACTGGCCACCGTAAATGCCCAAAACCCCCACCACCTCCTAATAGACAGTTTCCTCCCCACCGCATGTATATATTCCCTCCCCGCCGTATGTATATCTCTCTCCCACCCACCCACCCCCTCCTAATGTACAGTCCCCTCCCCATCATATGTATACTCTGTCAGGATCTAGGGGTAACAGTACTGTATATTTGAATACTGTTTATGTCACAAATGTATCAGTACTAAATACCTATATGTCCCTATGCCATAAATGTCATGTATGTTGTGTATGTCATAAATGTCTATATGAATTGAAAATGGGGGACCCTGATGGAAACAAGACAAACGTCTTTCTCAGGTCTGCATCCCCTTAACAATTGTGTGTATTGAGCCGTACTGTATTGTACCCATTCTGCAATCTGTTAAATAAAGTTTTCATTCATTCATGCATTGTACCCATCCTTGGGCCCAGTCTGCCAGTGCTGTAACCCTATGGAGATGTTTACCTTCTTTGCAGGGCTATAACTTTTTAAATAGCTATATCGACATTACTATGGCCCATTCAACATCGGGTATCTATCGTTCCGGATGTGGGAACGTTATATTTTTTCATTCATACATTGTCGTGTTAATACCGTCGTGATTATAAGTATATTTTTAAGGCAGTAATTCCTAAAACGCGAGTTATAGGCCCTGACGCATATGATAGATTATCGATTGGCGTTTCTTTCCTATACACGCCATATTAAAAAATTCAAATGTATATGATCGATATACATTATGCTTCATCAGGCGTGAAGGAAGGGGGGGGGGGGTCATTTATAATTCCTTGATCGTCAGTAGCGTCTTTTTTTACTATGGGTTGATACGTTGATCAGATGGATTGCCGTGAAACAAATAAACAATCGGGCTGAAAATAACGTTAGATTCCTCTTACCGTTCGCCGATGAGACTGGAGGAAAAATATTCCAATTATTTGACGTCGATCTGCTTCCCATTTGTATGACGCAATAAACGCCGAAATCATATTGATTATTGCGTTTCGAAAGCGATCCCAATGCACTCAAGTGTGTATCTAGATCCACGCTACAAGATATTACTGCCGGAGGATTCTCCCAGATGCACCGAGCGCCACTTCCGGTTTGGCTTGGAGTGTAACTCGCCCGACATCCACCAGGCGGCGGTATTGAGGCGTTGCAATATGAGAACAGGGTCCAGCTGCATCCCAGAGGGAGGCTGGATGAATTATGAATGCCATGGCGAAAAAATTTAATATTGATCCCAAAAACAAGTTAACTCGTTTCTGGCGCACAACGCATGGCGGGCAATAACGAGTATACCCGTTTTTGGCGCACAATGTGTTAACACGCAACGGCCCGTATACGGGCCCTCTTGAGGATGATTTGCCCACCGGTGCGACACAGCACTTTGGTGGCCCCTAGCGGCTCGGGTCTGCATTTTCTCTAACACAATTTATATAGAGAATTAAAGCCCTAATTGTTGCCTGTCGATTGCCCTTTCAGGCGATAAAATCCGTTCAGCGGTTCTCGAGTTACATGCCGATATGTGAGGCATGCGCCAAAGTACACGGCAGAGCTTTTCTTTTTTTTATTACCACCCTGACTCCCGAGGCTCTAGCTCCGTCAATCATTTGGCGATCTCGAAGATTATTGGACAGGGTTGTAGCCAATGAGTGTGCACAGTAAATTTCGCAGAGTAAATTTTACTCAAACTGAGTACATTTTACTCAAAGAGGCAATAGAGGTAAGGTTTGAGTAAAATGTACTCAGTTTGAGTAAAATTTACTCTGCGAAATTTACTGTGTGGCTTTCCAATGATACATGGGGATCTGCGAATCAGGGATCTACTGTAGGTGAAAAGTCACAAGCGAAAACAGGAAGAGTAAAAACTGCCGAATGTATTGAAATCAATGAGGAAATGTATTACTGGCGAGCCCCCCCCCCCCCCCCCCCCCCCCCCCCCACGGGTTTTTATGAAATTTGTACTACATACGACTTCAGGCTATGGACCCAGGGTGTTTTACAGCTCATACAATTTTTTGGGGAAATACTAGATTTGGATATTGCAACTACTACAGAAAAACGTGAGTAACACGTTTTTCTACAACTCAAGTTCAGACCTATGTTACTCTATTTCATTAGCACTAAAGGTGATCTTTCTTTATTGTATCAGAAACTTAAGAATGTTATATTTCAAAGGAGACCAGGCTTATGCAGGTGCTATAAGTATAAAGTATAGTATTTTGGCTTGCAAAAGAAGTATTCAGTCCTCAAAAACGAAAACAAAAATGGCCACTTTTCTGCCCACAATTCCAACAAGGGACTCTAGCTTCGAATCAAAAGGCCACAAGAGACGTCATACATATCGTGTGTACATGCCATACGTCCTTCATTCATTGAGGGGAACTATTTTTGACCCACTATAACATGCTATGGTCATGTGCTCCCACGAACAGCCATTCTAGTCTTCATATGTAATCTCCCGTCTTCATCATTCTGTCTACTGTTTCCTTCCTATAGTTTTTTTTTTTTTTTATAAATGTTTTTATTTTCAATTTTCAACATAAAACAAGACATCACAGTACAATACCGTTAACAATAATAAAAATAATGACACTAACAACAATAATAACAGCACAAGACAGGCAAACAAAAAAGTAAGACAATAAAAATTAAATAAGGAAAAATTTAAATAAATAAAATAAAATAAGTGTGGCTTTCACGTGTGTGCATTATCTCGTGTGCTATATATGTGTGTTCTACCTACCCATATGTGCGTGTGCTTTACCTATGTATATGTTTTATGTGTACATGCATATATGTGTGGTGTGAACGTGTGCATGAGACCGTGTATTCCCTAGTAGCCCAGAGTACATGTACAGTATTACTGTAGCCAAGAGGACATGTACAGTATTACTGTAGCCAAGAGGACATGTACAGTATCATTGTAGTCAAGTGGGCATGTACAGTATTACTGTAGTCAAGTGGACATGTACAGTATTACTGTAGCCAAGAGTACATGTACAGTATTACTGTATTCAAGAGGACATGTACAGCATTACTGTAGTCAAGAGTACATGTACAGTATTACTGTAGTCAAGAGGACATGTACAGTATTACTGCAGTCAAGAGGACATGTACAGTGTTACTGTAGTCAAGAGTACATGTACAGTATCACTGTAGTCAAGAGGACATGTACAGCATTACTGTAGTCAAGAGTACATGTACAGTATCACTGTAGTCAAGAGGACATGTACAGTACTACTGCAGTCAAGAGGACATGTACAGTACTACTGTAGCCAAGTGTACATGTACAGTATTACAATGCCAGTACCGTCAGACAAAACAAGGCAGCAGTGGGAGGTTACTGGTAATGGGGAAATCCGGCGAGTACAGTGGTGGATAGCGCAGGCCCAATATGTGACAGGTAAGGGTCCCAGATCTCATAAAAAGTGTCCAACTTGGAATGCAGCATGCACGTAATATATTCACAGGGAATACATTCCATTATGATATTGTGCCATGACCTTATTGACGGGACCTCGTCCTTGATCCAAAACAACAGGATGTTCTTTCTAGCAGCAAATGTCAACAAATTGAACAGTCTCTTATGCTTGAAATTGGTAACATGAATATCTGGTCCTTCCTATAGTTGACCTTGTGGTGCTCCAGACTAGTATGCCTCCTCTATTATTAAATTAATAAATTTATTTATTTATTAACCAGATAAAAACATTAACACTTTGGTCGCCAGGCTTATATTCTTAATATACCATCCTCCGCCAGCTCTATTTGTCTATGGGGATGTTTACCTTCTTTGCAGGGCTATAACTTTTTTAATTGTATTGCTAAATTGACATTACTATGGCCCATTCAACGTCAAGTATCTATTGTTCAGGGTGTAGCAACGTTATACTTTTTCATTCACATATTCATACTAAAATACGGTCTAAAGTATAAGTATGTTTTTATCGTTTTCTGCAGCTTTCTCCAGAACGTGATTTATAGCCCCAAATGCATTATATTGATGATCAAATACAGTTTGATAGGAATCTGCGCGAGATAATTTTTTTTCAAATGGACGTGCTTCTAGAAGTGACTATACTGATCATCTGATGTTGACCGGATGGGGGGGGGGGGGGGGGGGGGTTTGTTTATAATTCCGTGGCCAACGTTAGATGATTCATCTAGTGTGGGTGATATGATCATTAGAGCAGTTAGTATCGAACACGTTAAAAAATAACGCTGAATCTTACCGTAGCTTCCTCATAGCATTGGGCGATGAGCGTGGAACAGAAATATTCCTATTATGGGATGTAGAAATATGCAATCCATTTCCAGGTTGTATAATAGTATATACGTCCAAATCATGTTGTTTATCGAGTTATTGGTAACGGATTGCTATCCGTTGTGTCTAGCTCGAGTCCTGGGACTATTACCGAGTGATCGGACCGAATTGGAATGAGCACCAGCTTCCATTTCCTGTTTCCGCTCTGGGCGATCCGCCGATCGGCCACCAGATGGCGCTCTTGAACTGTTGGAGAGTTGAAAGGGGATCAACAGTAGATCTCAAGTCTCCGGGGGAGAAATATGATTTCGATCACAGATTTTTGAAACATTGATATCAAAGACGTGGTACGGCGTCTTTGGCAGAATGAGCATGGCGGGGAATGACGTGGTACAGCGTTTTTGGCGACCATAGTGTTAAGAACAGGTTTCTTATTTACAATGTCGATCTGGTCCAAGAGGCCCCAACAGGAGTACAAATATACATATATACATATATACATACATACATACATACATACATATATATATATATATATATATATATATATATATATATATATATATATATATATATATATATACATTACATACATACACATACACACCAATAACAAAATAAAAACACAGTTAAGAATCATACACATAAGCAAATAACAAACAAACACATGCACAGCCTATGTACAAAAGAAATAAACGGGAGGATTGGGGGGGGGGGTGAAAGTATGTGAATGTGTGTGTGTGCGTGCGTGCATGAGCATGGAAACAGATGCGTGTGTCTAGGTGCGACTATGAATGAGTGCTTGTATGTTGTGTGTGACTGTATGCAAGTGTGAAACTGGGGTATCAGCAAGAGCAGGAGGGATCTACTAAGAGCGTGTTGAGTATTTTCTTGAAGGCAGTCAGTGAAGTAAGAGCTGTAAGTTTAAGGGTGTCTTGAAAATCGTTCCAGTCATAAGCTGCTGCAAAGTGAAAGGAGTTTCGGCCGAAGGTGGTCTTGGATTATTATAACAATAACACTCAGGCGAGTCTTCATGGTGATTATGGCCACGTCAGTGAAGCACCACAGTCAGGACAGCTGCAACCCGCCCAATTTACCGGCGTCAACTAAAAACACACCTCTTCAATCAATATCTTACTGTCTTTTAGTATTTACCATGCTACCTCGACATACAAAGTGTACTTTACCACTTTACATATACAGTACTATGTTACTATCCCTATACTACTACATACCATGCTAATATGACGATACTACTATGCACTCAGAGTGTAACACTCAAGTTCAACACTGTTTGATGAACAACGCCACTGACCCTTAGCTGCCAGAGATGTACCCCTCCTGCTGACTTGTTGTACACAATTTGTAAGTCGCTTTGGATAAAAGATTCAGCGAAATGACTGTAAAAATGAATGTAGATGTAAATTAAGCTGCTCGGTGAAGCGCAGGAAACCATGAAACTTATAATTCAGTATAATTTTGTAAATGTAGGAAACACATGTATCATTCTCTCTCTTTTCTTTATCCTTCAATCATGTTTTTGAAGGATAAAGATAGTTTGGTTTGAGATCAGTCAGTTGGACCAGGGGTATCTCAGGTATTGCATGAGATTAATGGACAAACGAACGATGTAGCACCCCCTTCGACCAATCAATCACCGTGTTTTTGTACATGTTAGAATGGTAAGATATAACATTATGGTCAAAATTGGATCAGTGATGTCTTAGATATTGCATGTGATTAATGGAAGATGTTGAGACCTGCTTGGACCAATTTTGAAAATGCTGGAACGCAGTTGCGAGGTGATTCAAAATGTAACCAGTAATGTCTGAGAAATTGCATGTGACTTTGACAAAACTGGGAATAAAGTCTCTTATCACTAAGTCCTGATGTTTACAAGGGTGGTATTTTCAAAAAGGTATCATGGTATATCCATCACTTTTCGGTCACTATGATGACTTGGTCAAAACCATGATATTACCACCTGTATTGTGGTTTAAATGGGATTATACCATGGTATCATCCAAGTGCAAACGTGGTACCGGGGTGAAACATAACCTGATCTCCTGCACCCTGTGTTCTTCACTTGCAATTAAAACATATTTATTGAGAATTGTGAACTGAATTTTTTTTAATATAACCCAGTGAAGGTCCTTCAAAATGTTGACCTCAATACATGTTTTAATTTAAGTGACAAAGAAGTTTGTTCCATTGTTGTCGGTCCAGGGTCTCCTCCTATACATCTGTTCACGGACACTCAAGGTGTGTAAAGGTCCTACTGTTTGACCTGTTAACGCCAACGCGGGTACGTAGGCTGAGAGGGCGGGGCTTTGTCCCAAAGAGGGTGACGACATGTTTACTGTTGCCTTGTTGTTTAGTGACAGATGTGAACCGAGTGTGGCCTATAAGATCATGGCGTATAAATCAAATAGGCTAATGTATCGTGTCGTGAAGCTACTGTACAAATGTTAGGGTTTCTCTTTAGAACACATGGCCCAGGAATTGTCATCAAAGAGAAGCCGCCTATTCTCGGTCCTCGCTCCACAATGGTGGAACGAACTTCCCACCACAGTTAGGACAGCTGAAACCCGATCAATCTTTCGCCGTCGACTAAGAACACACGTACTTCTTCAATCAATATCTGAAATGAATACAAAAATATATATAATAATAATAATAAACACTAACCTTCTTATACTGTCTTATACTATCATGCACTATCATCCTACTATACGAATATGTCTTTACTACTATGCACTCATCACTGCAGCACCCAAGTTGCAGCACTGTTTGATGAACATTGTTACTCAGTTGTAAGAGTTGTACCCTTCCTGCTGACTTGTCGTACAGATCTTGTAAGTCGCTTTGGATAAAAGCATCAGCTAAATGACAAAATGTTAAATGAATGTAAATGAATTGTGCCAGTCCAACACCTGTGGACATCTGATCAATCAATTAATTAAAAAAATATCACATCCAGAATCATTCCTTTACTCACTCTAATAATAATTGTTAGCTTTGTATTCCTCATTTAAATGAGCAGATTTTCTTTTTTTCTTTTAGGAATGCAAACACTACCTTAAACTAGACATTTTGGTTAACTGAACTGAACTCTTTGTACTCTTGAAGCCCCATTTACAATGTCTTAATCACAGAGATGGCAATCTCCTGGCCTCTGGTTACTGTTTTTCTTGTTGCTGTTAACACCAAAACAATTTGTTATGTCAAAGTGATCGTCTCGGTTGCCAATGACAATAGAATGACGGCCCTCCATTTCACCCCATGACAGGTGGGTACATGACTGGTGTCAGCCATTCATTGTTTCTGATGCCCTGCTCCTCCCATTGGAGTCAATGTCTCACCATCAAGGAGGCATTAAATTAGGCATCAAACCATCAAAGATTAACATTCCAAATTCCTCCCTTCCCCACAGGGTTGGGGGACATTAACCGTGCCAAGTTGTCCCCCGTGAACAGCTGAGACAACCACTGTGCAGGCCCTTCACCAAAAAGTTTCCAAAAGTCTAGACACAAGTGTGTGAATGAATGAATGAATGAATGAATGAATGAATGAATGAAAACTTTATTTAACAGATTGCAGAATGGGTACAATACAGTACGGCTCAATACATACAATTGTTAAGGGGATGCAGACCTGAGAAAGACGTTTGTCTTGTTTCCATCAGGGTCCCCCATTTTCAATTCATATAGGTACATAATATTCTAAGGAGATATGTCATGGGTGCTTTTGCAAAGCATCAATAGAGGCCTTCGACCATTTTGATAAGGGGACAAAGAATACCAACTGTTCAAAACTTCACACTGAACCGACACAAGGACCTCTGCTGCTCTCCCTGGCATTCTTGGAAAAAGTGTTGGTCAGCTTTTTTCAGAGTTACTCTATTCCCCCCATGACCCCTCCCCCTCTCAGATCCTCCTGCCTCCCTACTGGTACTATGTATGGGCGACGGGGGGTGAGGGGGGGTTAACCTACTAGAACTGTAGAGAGTATCAGAAACAGGCTCTGGCCAATGGGGGCCTAGCAAGCACTAAAATGGCCCGGCCAATGGCGGGGGACTGCCAGGTATATAAGCAGAGGGCAAGCGCTTACCAAGTTAGGTGACCCTTACAGTGGATATTGGACCGCATCTGATCCCAAGGATTGTTACCTCATTTCTTGTCTTGTGAGCAGGTAAAGAAAATCATATTTTTTTCCACATTATTTGGAAGCCTAAATGGACTTTGGAGAAGCATCCAAACTTTTTACAATGGCAAAAAAGTTTTTTTTGTTGCTGAAACATTTATGCCGGTCGTTTCTAGGGCATCTTTGTGTATCCAGACTTTTTTGACCATGATTTTTTTTTAAGGAAGGATGCAAAACAAAGCACAGTTTGGACTCTGGGCTTTATTAGGGTTTAAGATCCAAATGGATGTTCAGAGCTTGTCTTTTAGTAGATCACCTCGATTCATTTTGCAGAAGTGATGAATGGGGCGTGAACATGTAGTTTCAGCAGAGAATAGTTGCATTTTCATCTGCAAATTTTCTTGTTCTTGTCGCATGTTGGATGGAGTTGTTTTAGCAACATCAGAATCCTATTCTTAAAATGGCTTTTTGGGCATCAAGTAATGTACCTATTATGCAAACGTGGCTTATTGCCAATACTGGTGTACTTTAAGTTTTGATTGATTGCATTTCATGTGATGCAACAAGTGCATGACGAACACATCGTTGTTTTATTGTAATATTGTAGGTATCGTGAATATGTGTATTGGGTTATTATTAGGGAGAGGTGGTACTTGATTGACAGGACTCTGTGGCAACGAGGCTGTCATCGTCAGTCATACGACATTTGTCATACATCTATACGTTTTTCTGTCATACAAAGTGATGAGAGACGGCAGGGGGCTGTAGTTGTATAATGGAATAGGGGAGTGTACTTGGAACGCATTGCTGGTGTGTATTATATTAGTGTGCATATTAGTGTGTATGTGCCTCAGTGGAAGCTAGGGTTGTGTGTGTGTGTGTGTGTGTGTGTGTGTGTGTGTGTGTGTGTGTGTGTGTGTGTGTGTGTGTGTGTGTGTGTGTGTGTGTGTGTGTGTGACAGGTGAAGGTATGATTAATGGGCGACAGGCTGAAGAGACTGGCAGAAAGGATTGGACAGAAGTCTGAGGTGGGGGTGGGGTAGGGGGTAGAGTTAAAAATACCCCCCCAACAAGTGTTCCACTCCCTCATCTCTTCCAAATTGTCATGTGATCCACTGGAGACTGAGATACATTTTACAACCTATAGGACCCCAGGGGTCCACAGCTGTTCTTATGATGACTACCAATATTTCTAAGTGTTGAGGGTATTCAGAGCACTATACAAGTTTCACAGGTGGGTCTGCATTTTTAACACGTGTCTCTCCTCTCTCTCTCTTTTTCTCTCTCTCTCTCTCTCTCTCTCTCTCTCTCTCTCTCTCTCTCTCTCTCTCTCTCTCTCTCTCTCTCTCTCTCTCTCTCTCTCTCTCTCTCTCTCTCTCTCTCTCTCTCTCTCTCTCTCTCTCTCTCTCTCTCTCACCCTGCAGTGTTAGAAACGCAATCATGCCTTTCGGTAACACCCACAACAACTTCAAGCTCAACTACAAGGGCGAAGAAGAGTTCCCCGATCTGTCCAAGCACAACAACCATATGGCCAAGCTGCTGACAAAGGAGATCTATGACAAGCTGAGAGACAGGCAGACCCCCAGCGGATTCACCCTGGATGACGTCATCCAGACCGGTGTTGACAACCCAGGTGAGAAGAGCCGCTGTATTGTGGTATTTGCATCGTTTTTGGTCTCTACCATCGGTATGATGGATTTTAGGTGGATGACCCCCAGGGGTGGAGGCGCTAGGGACCCTACATTTTTTTTTTTTTTTTTTATATATTTTATTTTAAATGTTTCAGAACATTGTACAAACATGACAAACAGTATACCAACATGACATACAAACACACTCAGACAGTGAAAGTAAAAAAAAATGCATTAAAGAAGAAAAAAATAATAATAACAAATATTTTACATTTGCTATTACAACACGGTTACCAGCCATACATGACTGAGAAATATTGTGTTTGGGGTCCCTCATAGGGGGACTGTGAGATCAGACGGGCGAATCAGGGACCCTACTTCTTAAATGGTCATTCGATGCTTACGTCGACACTCTGTGTAACCACAGTCGAGACAGTGGGTGCGCTCCCCCCCCCCCCCCCCTCCCACACGTCTAAAAATAGCACAACACTGATTATACCATGGTGTTATTCAGGTACAAAAGTGGTAACCGTGGCGACCCATGACTTGCACCATAGTTGTACCGCGGTAAATCGTGTATACATATTTTGTAAAATTTCCTCAGTTTATGTTGATTTTCTTGAGCTGGACGAATATGAACAACTTGAGTTGTGCTTCAGGAAGGGAACCTTTTTTGGAGCAGATTTTATTTGTCAAGCTTGGGGCGAGAAGGCAGAATACTTTGAAGACCGAGCTGTAATCTGTATTCATGTAATCCGTATTTAGATAATGAAATGCAACGCGTGATGTAATAATGGAACACTGCAACAGTGTTTTGGTGTCTTTATAAACCCATGAGGGTTGGGCACTTTTCATGCATGACACGAAAATTAAATAATCAACCAATCAATCATATACAGTCGTACCGTGGTAAAACAGAAGATTCCATCAACTATACTTTTTTTGTAACCCGGTGAAGCCTTACAAACCGTAGAGAGAAGACGCTAAAGTGTAAAGTAATAATAAATAATAATACTAATTAATTTGCACAGTGGCCCGTTAAGTTGAAAGTATTGACGTTCACTCCTGTCACAGTTTTCTGTCTGTTCTTTGGTTTGACAACCCCTTCCTCTCCTCTCCCCCTCCCCCAGGTCACCCCTTCATCATGACCGTTGGCTGCGTTGCTGGTGATGAGGAGTCCTACGAGGTCTTCAAGGAGCTGTTCGACCCCATCATCTCCGACCGTCATGGTGGATACAAGCCCACCGACAAGCACAAGACTGACATGAACTTCGAGAACCTGAAGGTAGACTCTCCTCACATTGTCTCGAAATAAAAACAGACAAAACCAAAGAACGATGTTGCTCAATAATCGCAGCGACGTTCACAGAATGCACTGAAGGAGACTCTCAGAATATTTGTAACCTGTTTGTTGCAACCTCTCAGTACGTCAGACTGGCACATCTGGGTACTTTGCCTTTTTTTTCCAGCCTACTTTGGCGGGGGAAATAGACACTGTTCCTATTGACCACTGTTGTATTTGGCCCATTGTTTTAAACGTTTATTTTGTTAGTGCATCATGTTAAGTCATGCAGTTACTTTCCAACACTGGCCATCATTGAGCGTTCACACCATTGTGAAAAGTTAGGTTTGATCCGTTTTCAGGCCTATTTCCTCAGTCACTCAGTTTCCTCATTTCCCTATCCTGGACATTTAATATTAACTTAGGAATCGCCAAGTGACCTAAAACTAAGAAGTAATGACTGTTTCTGGGCAACAACACTCTCCAGCATGATTTCTACTTGTGTGTTTGTAGTTTATGAACAAACACCATCTAATCCCTGTTTATTCCCAGAGTTGTTTTCCCCCAAAAGGGACCAAAATAGAGGCGTATAGCCATATAAAAATGCAGTGCGATCACCGGTCTGACATATGCTCATATCTGTTACTATAATAATACATTTCATTCATATAGCACACACAAACATGATGTAACCCAACATGTATCCTTTCCTCAGGGAGGTGATGACCTGGACCCCAACTACGTCCTGTCTAGCCGCGTGCGTACCGGCCGCAGCGTCAAGGGATACACTCTGCCCCCACACACCAGCCGTGGCGAGCGTAGAGCTATCGAGAAGCTCTCCGTTGAGGGTAAGACTTATTCATAGAATTTTGTTTTGACATTCTTGACTGGTAATTTGTCCGGTACAAATAATGTCTGCCAAAGAATATATAAAAAAATTATTATGATAATAATTCAATTACGAAAAGATTGTCGCGCATATGAGTTTCCGTTTGTTGCATGGAAAGGTGATGTGTTGCCAGGGCAATCATTTGGACGACCATTGAAGTGGAATTTGTTGTTGAAATTGTTTCTAATTATTGTAGATGTATACAGACCCTACAGTTCGCTCGCGTCTGCAATGACGATAGGAATGTAGTTAATTCAACATGGCAGTAGGACCGCCGACGCATAATGATCGTCTGGTGAAATGTATTCTATGATCAGAAAAGCTCTAATGCTCTGGACGTGTTTTCTCCTGCTCAGCTCTTGCCAGCCTGGATGGTGAGTTCAAGGGAAGATACTACCCCCTGAAGTCCATGACCGACGCCGAGCAGGACCAGCTCATCAACGATCATTTCTTGTTTGACAAGCCCGTCTCTCCCCTGCTGACCTGCGCCGGAATGGCCCGTGACTGGCCCGACGCTAGAGGCATCTGGTGAGTACAGCCCAATATCACCAGAGCACACTAGGCTATCGCTGTCCCATCATTTATAAATGACATCTTAGTATGATATTCAAAATAAAGTACACGTGCAGGTGAGGTAGAAACGTATTTAACAATCGCACCTAAATACCGTAGTAATGAAAATAATAAAAATGCATAAACAAATATGTTTACATACATAATCAAATATTTTATGATTATTTAGCTGCTACGGAAACAACAGCCAAACATTGAAAATAAATAAAACAAACGTCTCAATTATTCATTACTACAGTAGACCTTTTGACATCAAAATATGCATCAATACATGCTTTTCACATAAATAATCAGGTGCACTTATCACATTTTCATATGCTTGGCTGCTATAGGTGACAGTATTATGTTCACACCTGTGTAGTGCACAACAATCTCATCTTGTGTCCTTTTTTTAATGTTACTAGGCACAACGACAACAAGAGCTTCCTGGTCTGGGTGAATGAGGAGGATCATCTCCGTGTCATCTCCATGGAGCATGGTGGCAACATGAGGGAGGTCTTCAGACGTTTCTGCGTCGGCCTCACCAAGGTAACACATCGATCCACAAGAAAATAAGCATCCGCGCTCAGTCGTGTGAAAGAACGCTTGTTGTCGTCGTCGTCGTTGAAAGTGTCTGGCTTTTTTCGTTGACCAATGTTCCCTCCCCCCCCCGTCAGATTGAGGCGATCTTCAAGCAGCACAACCATGGCTTCATGTGGAACGAGCATCTCGGCTACGTGCTGACCTGCCCCTCCAACCTGGGAACCGGCCTGCGCGGTGGTGTCCACGTCAAGCTCCCCAAGCTGAGCGTACACGCCAAGTTCGACGAGATCCTCGGCAGACTGCGTCTGCAGAAGCGCGGCACAGGTACCATAATTATGCCGGGCGACTCGCTGTCTCTCACCCGTACACACACACACACACACACACACACACACACACACACACACACATGTCCACGTGGTACGCTGCACACACACATAGACACACACACACACACACACACGTCCACGTGGTACGCTGCACGCACACACACACACACACACACACACACACATGTCCACGTGGTACGCTGCATACACACATAGACACACACAAATGGACACAAACGGACTAAGAGAGATCGACCAAATTGTCCATAAGGACAAGTCACAGTGGAACATGAAGATTACATTCGATTAGATTAAAATGTATTGTCATTATACAGAACAACTACAGTACAATAAAAATAGGTTTTGCATCCAGTAAAGTGCAATGGTAATACGATGTACAGGTGATTAAACTGGGTATAAAACTTATACATTTGTATTATTACTGAGTGCAGTGCTAATCAGATGTATGTACAGAGTTGTAATATTAACATGTACAGTGATACATGTATAAAGATAGTATGGTCATAGTCATACTGGCCAGCTGCATAACTAGTAAGAGTAGGTAAGGGATAGATATAGTATCTCCAGATATGTAAAGCTTTCTCACCCTTTTCCAATACTGCACCTCTACCATTGTACAGAAATTAGACCTCTTTGTTTACCAGTGGTTACCAACGGTTACAGGCAGCCATGATGCTGATGGAGGTAGAAAGCCACTCACGCCCCCTCGTCTTCTCTCTCTCTCCAGGTGGTGTGGATACCGCCTCCGTCGGTGGAGTGTTCGACATCTCCAACGCTGATCGTCTGGGCTCCTCAGAGGTTGCCCAGGTCCAGCTGGTGGTTGATGGCGTCAAGCTCATGGTGGAGATGGAGAAGAAGCTGGAGAAGGGAGAGGCTATCGACAGCATGATCCCCGCCCAGAAGTAAAGGAGAGGAACGACGTTCATTCCTTACGCTTTTCTACTGAACATTCACACGACAACAGTCGAGCCAACCAACCAATGGGCCATGCAGAGGAAACTGCCGCTCTACCCCAGAGACTCTGACTCTGCTCACCTCCTTTATTTTCTTCTTCTTCTTCCAGCCTTTTTTTTCTCTTTTTCCCCCTCCTTTTTCTTTTCCTTCCTTCCATCATTCTTTCACGTTCTTTCGGCCGGTAACATCCTGGGATCAGCCTTCCACTAAATACCTTTTGGTTGTAAAAATCTTATTGAAACTGTTAAATAAAAAACCCACCCCATGAAACACCTACAACAAGTCCACCTCGTTCTTTTGACAGTACTGTGTGTTTGTTACGGTGAATAGGTAAAGCTACAGCAATCATTCTCATGTGGCTACATTTTAAAAGTGTACTTTAATTTAATTACATGCTGGTGGTCGACTGGCCAAAGTGATTTCAAGTGATTTAACCTTTTCACTGCCACACTACAGATGGTTAACCTTTCACTACTACACTATAGAAGGTTATCCAGTGTTTAGAACAGTCAAGAACAGCAAATGTATGAACTGGTTACAGGTAGACTAGTCACTAAATTACTATTGTGTTATATCAGTTGATGATAGAGTGGCAAAATACTTTTATTTATATGAAAATATTTGCGATTATTACTTTAATTTAACTAATATTTGATTTACTTGACGTTAACACTAGCACAATGAGAGAATGTATAAGAATAACTATTTTGATCATAGGTTTCACTCTCTGTAGTGTGGTAGTGAAAGGGTTAACATGTAGTGCAGTAGTACATTCCTTAGTGTGGTAGTGAAAGGGTTAAAATGATTTAGAAATGGCTAATTCAAAAGCCGCAAAAACCTTTGGTCGGGACACACCTATACCCCCAAATTGTCAACCCCATTTGATAAGATTTGATGTCAGGGACCCCCATCTGAGAAGATATTTGTTGTTCGAGGTGATTAAAGTCGAGAATTCCATTACTAAGTGGGGAGATAACAGGAGAGTGAAACCTACATGATCAAAATAGTTATTCTTATACATTCTCTCATTGTGATAGTGTTAACGTCAAGTAAATCAAATATTAGTGAAATTAAAGTAATAATATAAAATATTTCCATATAAATAAATGTCTATTTTGCCACTCTCTATTGTCAACTGATATAACACAATAGTGATTCTACCTGTGACCAGTTATATTATCGTATAGCTCTGCTCAGCGTCATTGTGCAAATACTCCACCTCAGTACTTGCGCACTGAATAAAAACTCACAATGTACCTTTACATACCAACATCTGTCTGACCACACCCCCATCCGCTACCTACATAAGCAGGGGTGTGGCCATGCCCTCATCTCCTTCACTTTCACCACAAGGAAGTGCCTGTATACCAAACACTTTGAGCTAGGTTGTTAAAGGTCTGAAGAAAGTTGAGAAAGCGTTCACATTATTTCTTGTTCTTTTCTTTCCCTCATAATTTCAATAGAAAATAACTAAGTGATAATGTTTATGGGCAGTCGGCTCCTCTCGTGGCGGAGGATTTGAGACGCAAACTTTTCGCTTCTGCTCGCTCCCGTCGTAGGAGGGTAGCTTGCAGGGGCGAACGTCCTGGTTTCGGTGAGCTGCTGAAGCTGGATGAGCGTGCGTCTGCTTCTCCGTGGCCGATGGAAACGGAGGATTACATGGTGGAGGCAGATGCATTCTTGTTTGACGCTCCGGTGGAGACACATCACTCTCCCTTTCAGGATGTGGCAGGGGGTGATATGTCTCCTTGGGGTTCCTCGTATTCTGGTGTTGGGTTAGAACCTCCGACTCAGCGACGGGATGCCCTGCTATCAGCCACATCGGATGGTGGCTCTGCAATGGGCAGTAGCCTCTCGTGTGTGAGGGACGCGGGCTCAGTGGAGGAAGGTGCGCATGGGGAACTACGGGCCTTGTTCCCGGAGCTCATGGCGGCAGCAGCAGTCGCAAACGGCGTGCCGCTGCCGCAGCCACTGCCTGCTCCTGTCCCAGATGATTTAATAGGTCATCTATGGCAACGTCGTCCTGTGAGGGAGACGGGCGTTGTCTGCCCATTTTTCCCCTCAATGGAGGCCTACGTACGTCAGGGACAGGTGGTCTCCCACATAACTGGCCTCACCCCCGCCTACGTGCAAGTCACGAGGGTGGTGGGTCTGGTCGAGGGAATGAAGGAAGGGGTGCCTCGGCTTGATAGACCGATGGCGTCTCTCCTTTGTCCTGAGGTGGTGTGGGAGCCGTTGCGGAAGCCGGTTCCCCACGGGAAATCGGCGAGGCGGTTGGCCAACTGGAGTGACCAGTCGTTCATCGCCGGAACTCAAACCCTAGCTGCTACGTCCAACATCACGCAGCTAGCGCGGTTTATGTCCGGGATGATGACGGGCGGTACGATGTTGTCCGAACAACAACATGTTCAGCACGCCCAGGCGGCCGGAGCCATCCTGCATCTGATCCAGCTGCAGGCCATAGCCGCCGGGAAGGTACGCGCCCTGGCCACTCTATCCCAGCGCCATCTTTGGCTGGAGCAGGCGAGAGTGCCGGACAGTAAGAGGCTTCCCCTGCTTACGGCACCCCTCTCCGATGCTGGGCTCTTCGGGTCGGCGATGCAGCTCATGACTGCAACCTGCAGGGATATGGAGGAGGAGCGGGCGGTGCTCCAGCCCCATTTCCCCCCGCCCGATGTCGCCGGTGGAGTCAGACGGAGGCTTCGTCGTCGGGGACCCGCGACCGATGCCACCGCCACTACCACCGCCACTGCTGGCCCTTCGGCGAAGAAGGCCAGGAGGAGAGAGGGCGCCTCGACCACCGCAGCCGGCCCACCCACGCCCGGAGGTGACGGTAGGGATCGTCGAGACCAGGCACCCCTGTACCGTCCCTCCGGGGCGAAAGCTCCCCGGGGTGGCAAGCCACGAGCGGCTCGTGGCAGGCGCCGCTGATGTGACTTTTTCCCCTCCTGTTACCCCTGTTCCCTTCCCCGGCCCATCTATGTTTTTGTTATACAATAAAAAGTCCCTCCTAGGAGGGACTGTATTTTGTTACAAACTGTGTGTTTATTCACTACATATGATGGGGATACGATGTGTAGATCCTCGCCTAGTGTGGGGTTGATAGGAGAGCTAGACTTTTTTAGTCTTTGGTTGGTCGCTACATATATATATATGTGTGCTTAGCAAGGCCTGTAGCTAACACTCGGTCGAAAGGGTTTTTTCTTCCTCGGCCTGGAGACTTATGTTCTTCCTATAAAGGTAGAGGTTAGTTGTGTGTTCTGTTACTTTAAAACAGTGATATTGGGTATTGTCTTTTTCCCTCAGCCGCATCACATGGGACCCATGTCCGTCTTCTTTTTTCTCTTTTTTCTAGAAAAGAGGAAATAAAGAACAAACGGCTTCTTGTCGTTCTCCCAGACGGCTTGGAGGAACAATGTCTGGTGTCTTGTTAGACTATCCATTGATGTGTTTTGGGTCTCGACGTGTACATAGTGCTGGCCCTGGGTGCTTCTCATAAGAATCACGCATGGGCCTGCGCGCCTTGGTTGCTCATCATTAAAACAGCTTTTTTATGGGGCGACTGGGATGGAGTCTGTCTCTTCCGAGCGCCAGTGTTGTCTCGATGAATTCTCGTTCATATCTGGGGGATGTTAACGGAATAGATCAAAGCATAGGTAGAGGGGTCTCACGCCCTTGGGGTGGGCCACCGAGCGAGGTACGTAAGGGACCGTCTGGGTGGCGCCCTCTATAGTGTTTTGGATCGACACGCGTACCTATCCCCCTCCTAGTGTTGGGGATGTCGGCGTGATTAGGGCACGGAACTGGTTCTGGTCGCGCCTGTCCAGGTCAGTTAAGCCGTTGTCCGCCGGGGACGCAGATCTGCTGTTCTGGTACCCTGAGGGAGGGACTTGTGCTTTTTTCGGGGGGAAAAATGCCGGGTCGGCTTGGGTGTCACAGGGTTTTGACGTTATGGAGATGTTCGTGGTTGTGTTACTACGTGTTACCCCTCACTGTTGCTTGGTCCATGTTGTGTTGTACCTTGCGCTGCGCTAAGGGGGCCTGGTCCTTCTTCATTCTTTTCGCCCCTCTCTTCTCCTGCTTAAGCATGGCTGGGAGGGGGCTGTTGAGGTGGTTCTTATGGAACTCCTCTGGCATCCCTGTGTACGTCCCGGTCCGCCGGGCCCGGTCCGAAATAGTTTTCGTCGACCCGTAGGCCTGGGATAACCCCTTTTTGAAAACTGAAACACTTGTACTGCTGTATAGCCAGTGTATACCCGCAGGTGTGTTTTGGAGTTTTTTCTTGAGGGGTTATAGGAACAACCACCTCATGTTTGAACCAAGGGGGTGGTTGGTTCCCTGGTGTGTTGGAGCGGAGTCAACTCCCGGGTTAGTCCATTTGAGTGTGCCCCTGCACGTTTCATGACGTCTGCCAATCGTGTCAGCCTTCTCTGCCTCGACCCCTCTAGAGAGTCGGGGGGGTTTTGTGGAGGCTGTGACATGGTGCACAACAATGCCAGCATACGCCCCTTCCGCCGGGGTGCTGTTCAGCTGACCCCTTTGGCGCCTGTCTAGTCCGCAGTGCTCCAGGCTCAGGTCGAGTGCCTGTTGCCTGGATTGAGGGATCGACCTCTTCTGGAGGTCGTCTCCCCAGTGCGCTGCCTGCTCCCGCTGTAGGTGTAGCCTCTTGAGTGCTTCGAGTTTACAGCCATGCCACCCTGAACACGCCCGATCTCGTTCGATTTCGGAGGCGGTATAGGTTCAGGCCTGGGTTGTGCTTGGATGGGTGACTGCCTGAGTATACCAGGGTCAGTGAGTCAGGCGGCGTGCTATTGGGGGGAAGGGCCTGCTCTTGGATGGGCCCTGTCCGAATACGCTGGCGATGTGGGGGGCGGTGTCACTAGTGACCGCCTGGTGAGGTCTCGATGCTGTGGCGTCATTGGCCTCTCCAGGCCCCCCTTTTTCCGAGGGGGTCCTGTCCCTTCTGGGTCTGGGTCCTCCTTCGCGCTCCGCTGCTACGGCCTTGCCACAGGGTTGGGCTTTGCTCTTGACCCCGTGATTTTAGGGGTGGTAACGGGGGTTTGTTCCTTTTTCCGTTCGTTCCCTAGTGGCATGCGGGTTGTGCGTTTGTGTAGTCGTGGGTACGCCCCACGGTCTGCTCACCCTGTGCGTTGAGTTGCTCAAGCTCCTCTTCGCGCAGTCGGATCCGTCTCCCTTCCGTCCTCCAATAGGGAGGGTCAGGGGGGCTTGGGTCCTCCCCAGTTCTGATGGTTGTGGGGAGCCTCAGCGGGGTACATTTGTCGAGCTCAGCTCAGCTCCTGTGTTGCACTATGATGCTGAGCAGAGCTATACGATAATATAACGTACGGTTATGTATATAACCATAGTTATATGAGTATAGTGACACTCAGCGTCAGGACTCTCCTGAGCACCCCTTGATCTTGCCTTGTGGTAAAAGATTGGGAAGGAGATGAGGGCATGGCCACACCCCTGCTTATGTAGGTAGCGGATGGGGGTGTGGTCAGACAGATGTTGGTATGTAAAGGTACATTGTGAGTTTTTATTCAGTGCGCAAGTACTGAGGTGGAGTATTTGCACTATGACACTGAGCGTCACTATACTCATATAACTATGGTTATATACATAACCGTACGTTCATGAATGTTTTTACATCTGCTGTTCTTGGCTGTTCTAAACACTGGCGTCTGGTAGGACATTCCCGGGGGAAATAATCGGGCACTCAGGAAGGGATGTGTTTTACATCACCAGCAGTAACAGCCGTTTGTTTGAAATTAATAGAAGATTAACTCAGTAATTTTCAAGATGGGAAGCAAGTCAATATAGTGCAAAACTACAACAGCAATGACAACGTATCACCATCAGATGTCGCCAAAATAAACAAAAATGAGGATCTTAAGGATTGCCACTTTAAGCTATTACTGCTGAGGACTCCCTCGAGGTACCAGGGCCCCACTTTGAGAACCACTGGCATAAATAATGACATATGTTGTAACTAAGCTATAAAAACAGTTGGGACATCAAAATGGGACACGCAGAAATGAGGGGGGGGGGAAATGCCAACATCTGTGAATTTTTATTAATCATCAGCTCCTTGTTCTCCTTGTATACCACACCCATTCAATGTCACTTAATAGTTTGTTTCTGGTAGGGGAGGGGGGGGGGGTGTCAGAGTAGAGTTAATCATACAGCTCAAACTGTGTGTTCTTCAGTCTCATTAGCCTCATTTGCATATTACATCATCAACTGGTTCCAAAATCATCTCCGCTGTGACATTAAATATTGAACACCTTCCTGGGATCATAATACTGACAGGACCGCTGACATACAGTCCGTTAATAGACACGCCCCGCACATACCGAAAATAAATAAACAATAATAATAATAATAATAACAATCTGTCCCTCGAAATCCATTCCAACAGGTTTGTACAGTAGATCCCACTTGAAGAGAGACGACGACGCGTGTTTCGTTCCCCAGTTTCCTCTCCAGCAGGCATTGCTGAAATGTTCAGCAGCAGTTTTGCAGCAGATGCTTATTTGTGATCAAAACACCACGCACTGTAAACTAACGTTTCTATGGCTTGTGAACGCAACCCAAAGGCTTTCCACGTTTTCTGAGACCTAACCACGATCGCTGTATTATTCCTGACAGGAACTGGGTATAGAAGCATTTACAACTTTACAAGGTGTCCCACTAATACACGTTCCCCTTTTCCTTCGTGGAACCAGAACTGGATATTTCGTTTGTCTTTACTAAAGTAGTGGTAATAATTTACGACGTATCTAAATATCCCTTTGCTTTATCTCCACGGACTCTCGCTGAGGCCTAGCTGAACCGAACCTCTTCTTCCTCTTTATCAGACGCGATGGGAGTGAAATCGTTAAGATATCATATCACCCCACCCAAAAAAACCTGACATTTGTACTCGTGAGAGGGGCTGTAAGAGCAAGTACCGCATTTGGTACAATTTCTGTGTGTTAATATTCATGTCCAAAACCATGACCGTGTCTGTAATTCATAAAGCGTCCACTTTTAGGTGTGCATCCATTTTTTCAATTCTTTCTCCCCCTGAAACCCAAGCTCTGAAGTCATGCAGGATTGCAGGTTGGTATTGTTTCCCATCATTGACAGAAACAGATTTAAACTAGAATTACTTCCCCTTGCTCTAGCTATAAATAAACCTTGAGCTCTAAGATATATACTATATTCATATATTTTATATACAGCCATAAACTGACTGATATAAATCCTGTTTTTTTTTTATGATATTATTCTAAAAAATAAATAAGGTACCTGTGCAAATATCAACAAATTGAAGTGTTTCACATTTAAGACAATGGCGCCCTCCAGTGGCTGGTTCTGGGTATTACCTATACAGGCACACTGGAAGGAGCAGATTCAAGTCAAAGCAAAGTGCATTGAGGTCTATATTACCTAATGCTAATATACACCACAATGAGAACGTCCAGGGAGAGAACAAAGACTTGAGTCTCCTGGCGTCCGTATTTTGCGTCTGTCCCGTGTCCCCCCCCCCCCTCGAGGAGGACAGGTCCGAGCCACTCCCCTCTTGTCGGGGCTCGACGAGACAGCAGCAGACCAAAACAGGACCGAGGACATCTCAAGAGATAATGGATCTACACAACGTGACTGAGAGTGGATGACAGTTGAGAGCGTTTCCTTGCGAAAAAACAAACGAAAAACAGGATCTGAAACGAATACGAGAGCTGAGAAAGACAAAAAAAAACGCTTGTCACCGCGAAAGTACAGGATATCCGACTCAAAAAGGACATCAGGTGTCACATACGAGGTGGGTGACGTGTCCCTTTAAATGTGAGGGTGTGGGATGAGGGGGGGGGGGGGGGGGCTGGATAAGGAGGGTAAAATGGAGGGGGAAGGGGGGTCACCATTGAGCAAAGCCACAACTGAGATAGTATTTAACAGTAAATCAGCATGATCTCTGTAGCCTACATTAATATCACAGTACATTATTCACTAAGAACAGGGAGGGAGGGAACAGAAAGCTTTAGCGTTTCTTCTCTTCTTTTTTGTTCTTTTTTTCGTTTAGTTTTTCATTTTTTGTTGACATTAAATATGTACCGTATGAAGGCGACGGGGTCGTTCACTCCTTTAAAGGCAACTGGACTTAATGAGAGAAAAAAAGAAAAGGTACAAAATAAATAAAAAATAAAAACAGCATCCACGCTGCCTTCCCTGTAACCAGGATACTCCCCTCAACCCCCCCACAGCCATCAACAACACACACACACCTGGTTATACTGGGAGGTCCACCAGCCCCAAAACACTAAGGGATGTTAAAGCACACAATGGATAGAGAGAGAGAAGAGAGAGAGAAGAGAGTTAAAGTATGAGAGAGAGAGAAGAGAGTGAAAGTAGAGAGAAGAGAGTGAAAGTACGAGAGAGAAGAGAGTTAAAGTATGAGAGAGAGAAGAGAGAGAGAGAAGAGAGAGTGAAAGTAGAGAGAAGAGAGTGAAAGTACGAGAGAGAGAAGAGAGTTAAAGTACGAGAGAGAAGAGAGTGAAAGTAGAGAGAAGAGAGTGAAAGTAGAGAGAAGAGAGTGAAAGTACGAGAGAGAAGAGAGTGAAAGTAGAGAGAAGAGAGTGAAAGTACGAGAGAGAGAAGAGAGTGAAAGTACGAGAGAGAGTGAAAGTACAAGAGAGAGAGAGAGAGAGTGAAAGTACAAGAGAGAGAGAGGGTTCGCGTGTATGTGTGTGTGAATGCATGCATGCAAGCCTGTGTGTGTGTGCGTGTATGTGTGTGTGTGTGTGTGTGTGTGTGTGTGCAAAAATGGGATAGTGATGTGAGACGCTGCACGATGTTAGGCTCCTTCACCTTTGGGATTTTTAACCTTCAGCGTATTGAGAGGATGACTGAGGCAAGATCACATGGGTACAGAATAGAACCCAAAATAAGAAGAATTTGCATTGCACTGACAAGAACATGACTTATTCCCATTTTGGTTTACTATGATGTGACATCTGACAGCTTTGCATTTTGGCATTTGTCTTCCTTCCATCCAATTCAAGGACAACGTTTCCCGCGAAATTACCTGTGCTCTTTTTTTTTTAAGTTGCGCGTCAAACAAAGCGACCCTTCGCGTTTTACTGTAACCGCGCAAATGCAACTACTGTACGTCATCGCTTGAATGCGACTTTGCTGAGAAAAAAAATATAGAAGGAGGGGTAATATGGCGGGAGGGCGGGTCAAAAATGTTTGAACATGATAATATTTGATTGACAATGACCAGTGTTGACAGACGTTGAGCCCAGCCAACCGGAGCTCCTCTGAAAGGATGTCGAACGCGTTGCCTGTACCTCCCTATTCAGACTATATTCAGCCCTTCCAGACTCTATTTCATTTTCCCACAAAGAGGGTGCATATAAAACCAAAGTGAACTACAATGGAGGTATGAACGCTATTTAAACCCATCGTTTCATGAATAACAACCAGCAGTTTTTCGATGCACCGCTCATAATCGGCACTGCCAAAAGCTGGAGTCTAAAAATGAAAAACAAAACAAAAAATACAAGATAGATCCTGTACTAAAAACGTATCCGTTCTGGCTGTTTGCAGGACTAAATTAGCTTATTATGCTGTGTTCAGCTCAGTCGGTGTGGCTGAGGTCTCTACATCGTCGTGTTTGTATAATAAAACGGAGATCATTCACTATGAGTGAGTGAGAGAGAGGGAACATCCCTACGAACTCGTCCAGCCAATGACGTCACTTATCGGCGTCAGAGTGCGGCATCTGATTGGCTGTTTCAAAGCCCTGTCAACCCTGTGCACACTGACAGCGACCCGCAGGGGGGGGGGGGGCGCGGGGAACTCGCTGTCATCACGAGACGGACTGTCCCCACATATTGTGCATACGGTCCACAGGCAGCGAAAGGTCCACGGGTAGTAATCACTTCATTGGCATCGATGTGGAGGAAAGTGGAGGAAAGAATCAGTAATACGGGTGGAGAGTGATGCACGCGCACAAAAAGAAAAATTAACTACGAGTGGCTCGTCAACAACGCCCCCCCCCTCCCCCCCCCCCCCCCCCTCCCGAGAGACATGAAACGTTTCCAACAGTGATGGAGGTGATGGAGGTGACGGTGGTGAAAACAACCATAATAAAATCAAGAGTCTTTATGGCTAGAGTAGCGATAACAAATATTAAGCTGGAGTCCCTCCGATCCGGGTCCAGTGTGGGTGTAGTTGCTCAGTAGAGACACGTGGGCTGGAGGACACAGCTGGGGGGTTCTTCAGTCTGTTAGGGGACGGGGTAGTGTGTGTGGGGGAGGGTGCTACCGTGTGAGAGACAGGAGGAGAAGTCATTTTCCTTGGGTCCAGCCCCTCGTCCCCTTCTCTCTCTCTATCTCTCTTTTTTTCATAATTTTTTTTTAAACACCCCCCCCCCTTTCCCTCCCACACACATACACACACAAACACACACACACACACACATACACACACGCGCGCGCGCTCCCCTCGTTCAAAGTTCGAGGTCCTTGGAGATTTGGGTGGCGATGTCCCGAAAAGCTAGCGGAGCCCCCCAGAGCCGCGTGTAGCGCACCCCGTTGGACGTCTCGGAGGCGGCGCCCGTGGAGAGGTGGCACACCTCGGCCTCGAAGGCCACGCGCCCCCCGGCAGCGCCGCGGCTGCAGGAGAGCAGGAAGGGGCCGGCGTGGCGGACCTGGCAGCCGCAGCCCAGCGCCGCCTGCCACAGAGCCAGGACCACCTCCGCGGGGTGCCGCCGCCCGTCGCCCCTCAGATCCCAGCCACGTCCGACGGCCCGGGGCTCGGACGCTTTTTGATGCCCAGGTAGATGGCGACTGGGGCAGGGAGAGAGGGGGGTAGACAGGGGAAATATCAAGTTTAGTTTTATTTGTCACATATAAGTTTTTTTTTTTTTACAGGCTGCCTCCCCATTTATCGGAGGGGACATGTGATGCAAGGCTTCTATCCTCCCTACAACCAGCCAGTGGGGGGCATGTGCGAGCAACGATCAGGACAGGGGAGGGAGAATTGGCATGAGAGGTAAATTGGGAAGGGGAGAAAAATCACAGAAAAAAGGAGGAGAAAAAAGTAGATAAAAAAAAAAGAATATTCGTTGACAGCCCTACAAGTACAATTAGTTACTGCACACTACATCACCCCTGAGTGGAACATGGAAAGCCAAACTTTCCCCCACTGTACCGAAAACCGTACCGAACCTTGATGTCAAAACCGAGGTACGTACCGTACCGTGGTTTTTGTGTACCGTTACACCCCTAGTGTGCAATGAATGTAGAATGGATCGGTTAGTGTTGCATAGAGTCCACATTGAGCATCCTGATGGCCTGGGGATAGACGCTCCTTTTGAGTCTCTCTGTACTGGCCATGAGACTCCGGTAGCGCTTGCCTGATATTATATATATTATTATTAGTAAAGGGAAACACATATGGATCACAACAGCATATTTTTTTTTTTTTTTTTTTCTTTTTTCTCCCCATCCCAATTAGTCGTTGTGCCAATTCCCCCCCCTCCCCTACCTAGCTGCTGTATGCATGTTCTCCTATGAGTCGGTACAAGGGCGTCCCGAGTCGATCGCACGCTTCCTCCGAGACGTGCGCCGACAGCCAGTGACGTCTTTTCACTTGGCAGCGAGGGCTCTCATTGGTGAAGTGTAACGTGTGGGAGGGCACGCTATCTCCACCAAGTCCTGCCCCGCTGAGCAAGCGCCGAGACCTGACCTGTAGGCGTTGCTGTCCACAACGCCAGATTCCCACCCGCCAGCTTCCCCACCCCCTAATACTGCCAATTGTATTAGTATGAATGACCAGCCAAGCTGGTGGCAACGCAGAGAGCTGGGCTCGAACCCAGCGTCTCCTGCATTGGTGACGAGCACAATCTCCGCTACGCCACCTGACCGCCCACAACAGCATCCCTTTTGATGAATGTGAATCTGATGACAAATTATTTGGTTTCACAACATCAAGATTAGATTCTAATGTATTGTCATTATACAGCACAAGTACAGTACAATGAAAATAAGTTTGGCCTCCAACCAGAGTGCAAATGTAGCAGTAAAGTGCAACAGAAATATACAATATACATGTGATTAAACTGGGTAAAAAATATACAGATTAGTACTAATGTGTGTAGTGCTAATCAGATGTATGTACAGAGTTGTAGTATAATATGTTCAGTGATACAGGTGGAAAGACAGTGTGGTAGTAGTCACACTGTCCAGCAGCGT
The DNA here is from genome assembly GCF_963971535.1 of Notolepis coatsorum. Classification (NCBI taxonomy): domain Eukaryota; kingdom Metazoa; phylum Chordata; class Actinopteri; order Aulopiformes; family Paralepididae; genus Notolepis; species Notolepis coatsorum. Next base: position 129,913,595 of record NC_140172.1, on the reverse strand, counting down.
AACTAGTAAGAGTAGGATGTGATATAGATCAGATATAGATATAGTATCTACAGATATGTAAAAGGACTACAGTATGTGCAGGTAAATACAAAATAGTTGATAGAACTGTTGTAATGTTGTCCAGACGAGTAGATTGTACTGACCTTGTGACCGCAGATCTGCTGATTCCCTCAGGTTCATTTGTGACCCTGTGGGAATGACAGGCAAGAGTTAGTGCTGAGTACAGTGAACCTCGTCGACTACAGTGAACCTCGTCGACTACAGTGAACTTTGTTTAGTACAGTGAACCTCGTCGACTATAGTGAACCTCGTTTAGTACAGTGAACCTCGTCGACTACAGTGAACCTCGTTTGGTACAGTGAACCTCGTCGACTACAGTGAACCTCGTTTAGTACAGTGAACCTCGTAGACTATAGTGAACCTCGTTTAGTACAGTGAACCTCGTAGACTACAGTGAACCTCGTTTAGTACAGTGAACCTTGTTGACTACAATGAACCTCGTTGACTACAGTGAACTTCGTCGACTACAGTGAACCTTGTTAACTACAGTGAACCTCATTGAGTACAGTGAACCTCGTCGACTACAGTGAACCTCATTGACTACAGTTAACCTCGTTGACTAGTGAACCTCGTCGACTACAGTGAACCTCGTTGACTAGTGAACCTCATTGACTACAGTGAACCTCGTCGACTACAGTGAACCTCGTCGACTACAGTGAACCTCGTCGACTACAGTGAACCTCGTTTAGTACAGTGAACCTTGTTGACTAGTGAACTTTGTCGACTACAGTGAACCTCGTTTAGTACAGTGAACCTTGTTGACTACAATGAACCTCGTCGACTACAGTGAACTTCATCGACTACAGTGAACCTTGTTAACTACAGTGAACCTCATTGAGTACAGTGAACCTCATTGACTACAGTGAACCTCATTGACTACAGTGAACCTCGTCGACTACAGTGAACCTCGTTGACTAGTGAACCTCGTCGACTACAGTGAACCTTGTTGACTACAATGAACCTCGTCGACTACAGTGAACTTCGTCGACTACAGTGAACCTCGTTAACTACAGTGAACCTCATTGAGTACAGTGAACCTCATTGACTACAGTGAACCTCATTGACTACAGTGAACCTTGTTGACTACAGTGAACCTCGTTGACTAGTGAACCTCATTGACTACAGTGAACCTCGTTGACTACAATGGACCTCGTCGACTACAGTGAACTTCGTCGACTACAGTGAACCTCGTTAACTACAGTGAACCTCATTGAGTACAGTGAACCTCATTGACTACAGTGAACCTCATTGACTACAGTGAACCTTGTTGACTACAGTGAACCTCGTTGACTAGTGAACCTCATTGACTAGTGAACCTTGTTGACTACAGTGAACCTCGTTGACTAGTGAACCTCGTCGACTACAGTGAACCTCGTCGACTACAGTAAACCTCGTTGACTAGTGAACCTCGTCGACTACAGTGAACCTCGTTGACTAGTGAACCTCGTCGACTACAGTGAACCTCGTTGACTAGTGAACCTCGTTGACTAGTGAACCTCGTCGACTAGTGAACCTCATTGACTACAGTGAACCTTGTTGACTAGTGAACCTCGTCGACTACAGTGAACCTCGTTTAGTACAGTGAACCTTGTTGACTAGTGAACCTCGTCGACTACAGTGAACCTCGTTTAGTACAGTGAACCTTGTTGACTACGGTGAACCTCGTTGACTAGTGAACCTCGTTGACTACAGTGAACCTTGTCGACTACAGTGAAACTTGTTGAGTCACTCGTTGAGCCATACAGAATTGTAGCCATAATCGCCGTAGTTAGTAGGACCTCATATGTGTGTGGATGTGCGTGTGAAGAGATCTTGATAAAATATGTGTGTAAATCTTCTCTTTTATACCTAAATCTGAACCAAATTATTTTTTCTGAAAAAAATGTCAACAGTAAGATAAGATTGCTATGCTATTGCTGGATCTTGAGTCATATTTGATCTGCAACGTCTATTCTGAAAGTTTGATCAGAATTTCTTTAGAGGGTAACAGTGGTTACAGAAACAGAAACAGCCCATTGAGAACAGGACTGATACAAAGGGGCATAGAGGCTGCTAGAATACATAATCTCAGTATTTTTCTTCTAGCAAAAAACATGTTTAGGAGACCTCAAAGACCTATATTAACTTGTTGAAAAGGACTAAAATATGTCCCCTTTAATTCATATTTTGTTGACAGTTTGACAGTTTGATCTGAATCTCATGATCCAGGCACACTGCTTTGGCCATATGTATTCGCATGAAGTAAACATTTAGTTCACTTTATGCTAACGCCGCATCTCCCGCTCTACATAGGAAATTAATAGAACGCAGCGCGTTGCTGGACCTCGGCGCTTTAGGTGGAAATGTCCCTTGAGACGGCGTACCATTCCGAAGAGGAAGTCATACAGGGAGAGCCGGCAAATATCACCATGAAACGTAACAACAGGACGTGTCCTGAGGAACATCGACACACCTTGACACATTCTAAAGCATGCAGATGTGAACGCATTGCTTCGACGTGGAACAGACTCACTAACCAATCAAACTGAACCATATGGCATGAGGCTCAAGTCATCAAACACATCTAAAATCAAACTTTTTTTTGGTGTTGGATAAACCTATGCACAGGAGGTACGTACGGTGGAGGCATTGACCATATTGCGGCCATTTTGCTATTATATGTCATGCTCAGGTTGGGATTCCTTTCCGGTGGAATGACATAAGAGCAAAATGGCCACCGTGTGAATATGGCCAACAGTAAGGAGTCAAAGAGACCTGATGAATCCACCAAAAATGTACCTGAAGGTTTACCACAAAAAAAACCACAAGTTTACTAAACGTGACATTACAGCCATAACGGTGAAAACAGTCACACCCACAGCATAGAGAGAGCTGTACAGCCACAAGTACGAACGTAAGACTGTGGATATTCCACAACCACAGCTGGTTGAATAAAGACAGCAAGTCATGCAGACAGACATGACGAGATTAGATAAAGGTATGTCGTAGGCAGGCAGGCAGGCAGGCAGGCAGGCAGGCAGGCAGGCAGGCACAGATGTTCGTATTTCATATGAACGGGCAGGCAAACTGGCAGATAGATAGACAGGCAGGCAGACGGAGAGGCAGGCAGGCTTACAGACAGGCAGGCAGGCGGGCGGGCAGGCAGATAAACAGACAAGACAGATAGGCGGAAAGACAAGACAGGCAGTCAGATAAGACGGACAGAGAGAGTAGCGAGAGACACGGGAACTTACTAACTGTCTTTGATCCCTGTGGAAGGGTACAACCCGACACTGATTTGTTTGAGCCCTGGCGCTTAGAGGGGTCAAGATTGACCCTGGTGCCATGGGAGGGGAGAGAAGAGCCAGAGAGAGAGAGAGAGAGAGAGAGAGAGAGAGAGAGAGAAGAAGAAGAAGAAGAAAAAGAAGAGGAGGAGGAAGGAGTGGGTGAGAGAGTATAATTGAATCACAGGAGAGTGAGTGGTAAAAAGAAGACTGCAGCAGGGACTGATTGGCAAGGATGATATGGCTGATGTTTGATAAGATTAGACATGTGTGATTATGATAGCCGGGAGGGGAGGGGGAGGGGGAGGGGGAGGGAGGATAATCCAGCCAATAAGGCTCTTACTAACGGGTAGCTGTGGATCCGTGACCAGGTCTGGAATTTTGCAACAACAGCAATTATCACATGATTCATGTCTGGGGTTCGAGTCGTCTTTATCTCACAGAGTGACACTGTGTGTCCTCCTGAATGTAAATCGGATCCCGTGTTCTGAGAGTATATCACACACAAGGCAAGACCTGGACAGTGCCACGTGACTCGGGTGGTTTATAATTCACCATCAATCCGAGTGATAACTTGTGTGTGTGTGTTTGTTTACAAATTGTTGGCTTGAAGATAAGACGGTCACGTGACCACAAAGCCAAAAGTACCCATAGGTTTTTATTTTAGGGGCGACAGTGGCTCAGGAGCAGGCACGTGCACACATAGAGGCCAAGGGGTGCCTGAGCACCTGCCTTTTTGAGCCTCATCAAAAAAGTGCCCTTTTTGGAAAAAAAAAAAAAAAAAAAATTTACCGTTACGCATATAGACTGCCCTTCCAACTGAAAAATGTCAGGATAGAATCAAAATATTAGGGACAGAGAGAGAGATGCCCCATATTCCATTGCAGTTTGCACGGCCTCCTCCGCGGACCTATATATTTTATGCATAGCGTGGGTGGTGATGATGATGATGATGATAGAAACCGCTGTGGCGCATACAGTTGAATGCTGGTATTACGCTCATTGAGGGACACGAAGAAGTCAAGTCCGATGGGATTTGGGAATCTCAAATACAAATCGGGATTGGAATAAAAAATGCATTTATATTAAACAATACAGAATATACAGCACTTCTTGGGGCTGTAGGGTAAGCACTTATTCCCTCCCCCCTGAACATTTATGGAGATGTATGGGCCTTTTAAGTCAGTGATAAAAGTGTTTTTCAAGGATAAGTGAGCTCCTGCACTGATTATTATAGTTCAATATTCAATATTTGATCACCAAAACCCCCCAAAAAAGCATAAAAAGGGGGCCCCCCGCCCGAAAAGGGCCCTTAAAAAAATGCACGCTCGGTTAATATATACACACAAGTGTAGTGCCCTTTTCAGCCTTTGAGCACCTGCCCCTCTAAAGTCTACGTAACGTCCCTGCTCAGGAGGTAGGGCGGTTGCCTGATAATCAGAAGGTTCCTGGTTCGATTCCAGCTTCTCCCAGGCAGCATGTTGAAGTGTCCTTGACCATGACACCTAACCCCTAACTGCTCCCGATGAGCAGGGTGGCACCTTGCATGGTCGCCTCTGCCATTGGTGTGTGAATGAAATGAATGAATGAGCACTTTTATCCAAAGCGCTTTACAATTTGTTCCTCACATTTTACCCATTCACACATCCACACACCGACGGTGGAGGCCACCAAGGTGCCAACCTGCTCATTGGGACCAGTTAGGGGTTAGGTGTCTTAATCAAGGACACTTCAACACACTGCCGGGAGGAGCGGGAATCAAACCGGGAACCTTCGGATTACCAGACGACAGCACTACCTCCCGAGCCATATATATAAATGCAGTCCATTTACCATTTATAGGTGAAATGGCTTTTTTTGGGGGTTTGTACAAGACGCAAGCTGTCCTTCCTCGTGGGGGCAGGGTGTGTGTTTACCTGCGTGTGAGTTTGGAGGTCAGCTTGGTGAAGAGGTTGGAGGTGGCTCGGCTGCGGGCGTGGGGCAGGGGGCTGGCGTCGTGGTGGGACAGCGTGGGGGAGGTGGGCGGCGCGGAGTAGACCGGGGGGCCGCGGTCCCTCAGCTGGCCCCCGTGGAAGGTGCTACGGACCGTGGAGCCCCGGGTGAGACGGCACCGGTCCCCGGTGGAGGAGGAGGAGGACGCCCCCGCGCCCGAGATACTGAGAGTGGAGGGAGAGGCCGGAGGCATGCGGTGGCTCAGGGAGCTGGGGAGAGACGGGGGAGGAGGAGGAAGGAAAGAGGAGGAGAGGGAGAGAGAGAGAGATTAATTGACTGGATTTTGCCCTTACTGTATGTCATGCTCAGGTTGGGATTCCCTTCCCCCCTTGAAATGAACGTTTATAACCTAATTATCTAATTTAGTGAATAACAATATTTTAAAGTCACACACTTGAAACCCCCCCCCCCCAAAAAACTGTAGTGGTACTAGATTTACCTGTATTGACCATATTCACACGGCAGCCGCTTTGCTCTCATGTCATGCTCAGGTTGGGATTCCTTTCCACCCTGACGGTGTTATTCACTAAATGAGCAAACGTTTATTTCACCCAAACATTCTATGGTTACCCCTAAATGGTTACCCAAGCACACTCTTTTACAAGTTGTTACAATGAAGCTATTAGATCGTCAGCATACATTGTTACACACAGCCACCAGACGGCAGCGGCCACTGTTTGAATTCACGTTACAGTATTTACCAGTAGATCAGTCACCACTCCAGCTCAGAACAAATATGATTAGAGTTAAATGATCAATAAAAAAATTCCTTGCATCTACTTGTCTAAGTTAATTCATGGCATTAATGTTTTAATGTTTTTTATGTTAAACATGACCTTTGTTGATTATCTTTTTCCCCATTTCCCAGTAACATGGCGTACTGGAGAAAAAGAAAATGTACTGCTTTGGAAGGGATAACTAACCAGATATGCGGCTAAATCTACAGAACCAAACCGCACGCACACCTCCTGGGGAGAGACCCCATTGTGAGACCTCAGGGACATGGTTTCATTCAGACTGTCCCTTTAGCAGGGCCCCCGGGGTCTCTCTGTGTGGCCTGGCTCTGGGAGCAGGGCTCTGTCCGCAAACAGCATCACAGTGTTTACCAACAGTAACAGGGTCTATTACACTCCAGCAACTCCAGCTTTTTAGCTTTTATTAATATGAATTATATAAAAACATGTGTATCACGTATAACATGATTTTATCAGTTTTCTTGACAATCCAGGACAGCACTTGGTAGGTAGGTCATACTGGTAGGCCTAGTATCGACACATTTAACCCCAGTTGTATTCCTCCTTTTTTTATGATGCAGGGTTCATGATGAAGTGTCTCACGTTCATTACAGGTGACCGCTACACCCATCACTGCTAACGTAAATAACATACATTATTTAAGGGAAGTAGCACTATGCTGTACATTGCTGTAAATGAATTATGTTCATTTTAGCTGCACAAAATGTACATTTCGTAGTCATTACGGTTAGGATTTTACAGTACTGTTAAAATAAGAGGAGAATAAGCATGAGCTTGTCAAATGCCATGACAGCCAAAACAAAGGGAGCGTGTGCTACAAATTGGACAGTGCTGCTATAACAGTCGAGTTTTAAACAAAATACACACCTAGGTTTACATAGGTGATCTGAGTGAGGGGCTAAAATACAATTAAACATTTCCAGGACAACAGAGATTTTTTTCCCCCAGGATATTCGGTTGTTTTAGTACATTTTCCAGGTTTTCCATGACTGGAAATCTAGTCTCTGAATTTCCAGACTTTCCAGGTTTTCCAGGACAAGTGGGAACCCTGTTTATAACATGGCATAGCAATATTAAATGTTATAATAAATAGTTGTCTTCAACATTAAAAATAATTACATTATAAAAGCTTTTTATAATTTTTTTTATCAGTATGACCCTCAGACCATATAGAGTAGATGGCCAAATCATCTGAAATAGGAAGACATGTATTACTAGAATAATACAAATAATACAAATCTATACTGGAATATTGTCCCGAACATGCACCTTAAAAGCACCAAACATGCTTATTGGATGATCTTAAGACATTATAGAATTGCAAAGAAAGAAACTCAAACAGGAAGATATTGCAAAAGTTCAAAATGGCCACCTATACAGTAGACAACTGTCTTCATTTATAACAGTATACTACCTAAATAAAAAAGCTTGATTTATGTAGTAATTTGTCTATGTAACTGTGTTATTATATGTTGTATTTTATGTTATCCCATTACATGTATACAGGTATGTATTTGTCTTATATAAAAACGAATTATAATAATAATAAAACAAAAATACTAAAATGAAATAAAGATCTGATTTGCCAAAAAATAAAAGAAGAAAAGCTCCAAATGCTTTATGCATGCTTGCTGACTTTCCCTTCCATGTTTCAGAAGGAATGCCTCAAATTCACATCTTAAAAGCACCTTTTGTGGATATTGAGTGACTCCAGAGTGATTACAGTATACTGTACATTGGTATCAAAGGAGGAGGAGGTGCCCCAAAAAACCTCATCTCAAACCAGTTCAACTGTTTGACCGTTTCTGGTGCATTACGCTGCTCTCTTCTCTCCACCTCTCTCCATCCTGCCCACTTCAGCTTTGCTAGTTTTCTGGTTGCTCAACTTCATGGCAAATATGCTAGTTACGGTAATGTGGATATTCATACCAGCGGCCATCAGGCTCCACAACAGTGGGCAGCGACTAGCAGCCTCCAGGCCCCACAACAGGGGGCAGCGACAGCGACTGCTACCAGACATTGACCTGGGACTTATAGGAACCCAAGGGGGACAACCTACACTACCCTGGTACTTTGATTAATGTATACTCAGTAGATAGTAAATTATAACACTACCTCATGCTGCACCTTATGTGACACTGTGAATAATGTGAATATTCCTCAGCTAGTCAGATAGTAAATTATATTGACCATATTGATCAAATTGTTTACACTGCCTGTGTTGTCTTTTACTACCTGTATACTGTGTTGTTTTACTACCTGTACCCCTCCCCCCCCTCCCCCCCATGCTGCTATGATGCCTGAATTTCCCCAAGGGGATCAATAAAGGAATATCTTATCTTATCTTATCTTATATTAATAATAATAATAATAATAATAATAATAATAATAATAATAATAATAATAATAATAATAATAATAATACATGGACAGAACTACTTAGCTAGCTCATTCTCCTTGTAACAAACATAAGTGTGAAGAAAAATAAATGTGGCTTGCCATTTTTCATTAAAAATTGTCGAAAATCAAAGGGTAATATATCCCTTTTTAGATACTGTGTCACGTCGAACATGGTCCCATCATTATGACATCAAGCCCGGGACATCAAGCCCCCTTATAACGTTCCAATTTTTTTAAGTAAAAATTGCTAACATTGAAATGACCGGATGTAGCAGAGAATGCACTGACGCTGGTGACGTCAAGTGACCTGATCTGCGATGCTAAGCTAGTTTTGGCTAGCAATGTCTTTTTATTTAAAATTTTACAGAAAATACACCACCCATGAGATGTCTAGACTAGAGTATGTAAATACAAAAGCGGCAAGCTGGCAGCATCAATGTTGCCTAGAAACACAATGTAAATAAGTCAACCATAAAAAGAATAACAGAGCATCCATGTACCTGTTCTCTTTGCCGTTCTGCAGTAGAGAGTGCCTATCGGTGCCGGAGCGGTCCGTACACACGTACGTGTTCCGGCGGGTCATGGCACTTCCAGGGATGTTATTCTACAGGGGTCAGAGGTCAGAGGTCAAGACAAAGGTCAAAAGAGACTTGATCGTGATATACCAGCTGTCACATGACAAACAGTAGTAGCTGTTACCATAAATAGGGGCATACAGTATATCCTGCATCTGTGCCACGGTGGCCACTGTAGGTACTTATTTTCAAATTGTTTCTGGCCCTCTTACAGTGGTGGCAGTCATACAGTAGACAGACAGACAGACAGACAGACAGACAGACAGACAGACAGACAGACAGACAGACAGACAGACAGACAGACAGACAGACAGACAGATAGACAGATAGATAGATAGATAGATAGATAGATAGATAGATAGATAGATAGATAGATAGATAGATAGATAGATAGATAGATAGATAGATAGATAGATAGATAGATAGATAGATAGATAGATAGATAGCAGTGGAGGCTGCTGACCAAATTTTTAGGTGAAGCACAAATTATTATATTATATTATATATTAAATAATATTTTTAAAACATCCCCCACTGTGTGTCAGTGGTCAGTGGACACAGATGAAAACATATTAACATTAGGTGACAGCGGACCTGACCAGATGAAAACATATTAGGTGACAGCGCACCTGACCAGATGAAATCATATTAGGTGACAGCGCACCTGACCAGATCAAAACATATTAGGTGACAGCGCACCTGATCAGATCAAAACATTTTAGGTGACAGCGCACCTGACCAGATCAAAACATATTAGGTGAAGGTGACAAGGAAGCCACAGACTCATACCCCCCCGACACTCAACTAACCGCCTCGGACAGTCCTTCATACCAGTGGCCATCAGGCTCCACAACAGTGGGCAGCGACTGCTGCCAGACATCGACCTAGAACTAATAGGAACCCAAGTAGGACAATAACACTACCTTATGCATACTGCACCTTATGTGGATACTGTGATACTGTGAATAATGAATAATGTATATTTCAGTTAGTTAGATAGTAAATTATATTGACCTATTTGTTTACACTGCTTGTGTTGTTTTCACTACCTGTACCCCCCCTCCCCCCTTCCCCCATGCTGCTATGATGCCTGAATTTCCCCAAGGGGATCAATAAAGGAATATCTTATCTTATCTTAAAAGGAAAGATGAAATTACCTACCTGGGTTCCATCCTATAGAGGCAAATCTTTCCTGTGACAAAATGGGATCCAATGTAATAAAACTAAGTCAACCAACGAACTAGATTCCTGTACCGGATCTCCTCTCTGGTAAACAAGAATACCTTGAAGACTCTAACAGGAGCACTCATTCAAGGGTACTACGACTATGCTTGCACCTCATGGTACCAAAGCACCTCAAAGGCACTAAAAACAAGATTACAAACATCACAAAACAAACTGGTCAGACTACTGCTTGACCTTACTCCTAAAACCCACCTCACCCCTGTCCACTTTGACAACCTAGGATGGCTTAGAGTAGACGACAGAGTACAGCAACTTGCAATGGGCCTGGTCTACAAGATACACTACACCACTAAGATACCCATGTGCATGTCGAAATACTTCCCAAAGGTCAGTGAATACCACGACCACAACACCAGAGGGAGTTCCACAAATCATGTTCAACCCAGATAAAATAATTTAAAAAGTAAAAAAAAAAAAAAAAAAAAAAACGTTTTTTTTTAATAAAAGAAAATAGTCATAACTTAGAAATTAGATTGCATAGGTCTATGAATCGATATCGCGATTCTGTTTCGATTAATTGCCCAGCCCTACAGTGTGTACAGTAAGTTAGCTTGGTGATTATCATTGTGATGTAGGCTAAGCTGCCTAGCTACTGTTAGCATACAAGCACTGTAGCCTACTTACTTTTTCATCCACAACGTTTTTTCTGATCCAGATGCATAAATCCAATTCTTCATGTTGCTCAGTTGCTGGTTTATACTTCGGTCCTAATGTTGGCGCAAAGTTTAATTTAGCCTGACTTGTTATAGCTGTACAGCTTACTAACTACTAAACAACAACTTTCTCATAGTCTCAACTTTCACATAGTCAAAATGGGTCCAGCTGCATGTGAGGAGGATAGGTTTAGCTCGGGCCAATCTCAAGTTTCTCAAGTTTCTTTATTAGTTGTCATACAGAAGTACAGAATACTTTTATACAAAATGCTTCTTTATGTTACATTTTGTATAAAAGTATTCTGTATTTCTGTATGACAACTAATAAAGAAACTTGAGAAACTTGAGATTGGCCCGAGCTAAACCTATCCTCCTCACATGCAGCTGGACCCATTTTGACTTTGCAATGCAGAAAAATCTGATTGGATTTGCAAGGCTGCCAATCATATTCAACCTCCGTGTATTGGATGTCAAGGGCTGTCAATCAATCAATCCTCCATTCAATGGCAAGAGTTTAACTGCACAGACCGTGCTTAGATGAAGTTAATAGCCTATTTTGATTCGCTGTTATTTATTATTTATTTAACAATGGGTCACACCTGTGAAGTTTTCTTCACGAATAATTACTGCAGGCAATACTGCAGTGCAGGCCTGCTCAGAGCTGTACATTTTGGCCATTTTTGAAGAAAAAAAAATGCACTGGCATTTTTTTTACAGAGGAAAACATTTATAATAAAAAAAATAATAATAATAATAATTAAAAAAAAAAATATATATAGTTTTTTTTTTTTTTATATAGGTATATGTAAATTAATAATAATTATGAATTATGAGTGAATTTGTGTTTCACGTGTTGTCATAGAGAAACCTCCACTGATAGATAGATAGATAGATAGATAGATAGATAGATAGATAGATAGATAGATAGATAGAAAGATAGATAGATAGATAGATAGATAGATAGATAGATAGATAGATAGATAGATAGATAGATAGATAGATAGATAGATAGATAGATAGATAGATAGATAGATAGATAGATAGATAGATAGATAGATAGATAGATAGATAGATAGATAGATAGATAGATAGATAGATAGATAGATAGATAGATAGATAGATAGATAGATAGATAGATAGATAGATAGATAGATAGATAGATAGATAGATAGATAGATAGATAGATAGATAGATAGATAGATAGATAGATAGATAGATAGATAGATAGATAGATAGATAGATAGATAGATAGATAGATAGATAGATAGATAGATAGATAGATAGATAGATAGATAGATAGATAGATAGATAGATAGATAGATAGATAGATAGATAGATAGATAGATAGATAGATAGATAGATAGATAGATAGATAGATAGATAGATAGATAGATAGATAGATAGATAGATAGATAGATAGATAGATAGATAGATAGATAGATAGATAGATAGATAGATAGATAGATAGATAGATAGATAGATAGATAGATAGATAGATAGATAGATAGATAGATAGATAGATAGATAGATAGATAGATAGATAGATAGATAGATAGATAGATAGATAGATAGATAGATAGATAGATAGATAGATAGATAGATAGATAGATAGATAGATAGATAGATAGATAGATAGATAGATAGATAGATAGATAGATAGATAGATAGATAGATAGATAGATAGATAGATAGATAGATAGATAGATAGATAGATAGATAGATAGATAGATAGATAGATAGATAGATAGATAGATAGATAGATAGATAGATAGATAGATAGATAGATAGATAGATAGATAGATAGATAGATAGATAGATAGATAGATAGATAGATAGATAGATAGATAGATAGATAGATAGATAGATAGATAGATAGATAGATAGATAGATAGATAGATAGATAGATAGATAGATAGATAGATAGATAGATAGATAGATAGATAGATAGATAGATAGATAGATAGATAGATAGATAGATAGATAGATAGATAGATAGATAGATAGATAGGTAGGTAGGTAGGAAGGATGCTGGCTCTCTCACCGTGGTGGCAGTCATCTCTTTACGGCGGTCTGGGATCTCTGACTTGTTGGGGTTGTTGGCGCTGCTGACCATGGGGCTGGAGGGAGGCAGACTGTGGCTGCCGATCACACTGCAGCTGGCCTTGCGCGGTGGCATGCGCCCCTCGCGCAGCTCCCTGTCCCCCGTGCTGGTGGGGCTCCTCTTGGGATGCATGACCGGCATAGAAGGCCCACCTGCACCAGGGGGTGAAAGACAAGACACTTGTACGTGTAGAAGGAATATCCTGCACCTTGTGTATTGACCACAAAAACTATAGTGGCACTGATCTGTATGGCAGAGTCTGACTATAGTCAATCATTTGATATCAACCCTGCACTATGGAAGATTTACTGCACCTTGTTTGGTGGACATGGAAGATAAAACGGCAACAAAAGACATTTCTTCAAGCAAGGTAACTTTGGGTATAGTTTTTGTGTCGTTCACATTTTATGCTCTAGAAACGAGACAGTAAGCCTTTTATGGATTTGGCAGCACTGGTCGTACGCGACCAAAAGAGCTGGTGTGTTCAGTTACACTGTGTGTTTCATGCATCGCTGTTGGGAGGGTTTTCACTTGTTCAGCCCAACCCAGCCCAACTCTGTGATTTAGGTTTCTGATTTCTGGTGAAAAATGTACATAGTGCGGGTATACGAATGAGAAAAGTGTCCGTGCTGGGAACGCTGAGGCACACAGAGGGACTCACAGAAGTCGCTGTGTCGTCTCTGCCTGTGGTAGGTGGACGCACTGCGCTGGCTCTTGCTGTGTGAGGAGGAGGAGGAGGAGGAAGAGGAGCCCGTGGCTGAGGAGTGCTTGTTGGTCCCGTTGGTGATGGGGCTGGGTCTGATCCGAGCCAGGGACAGGCTGCTGGCCGAGCGAGACTCACCGGGGGCGTCCTGTAAAAACAGTCCGCAGGACAAGGTGTTAGCTGGAAGGTCTGACTGAATGTATAACCATTCTGCCCAACTGCAGCAATATATCCAGTATGTTCCCTCTTTTCCTACCACGCACCACGCTGGATAAACCACCATGCAGGATAAACCACCATGCAGGATAAACCACCACGCTGGATGAACCACCACGCTGGATAAACCACCACGCTGGATAAACCACCACGCTGGATAAACCACCACGCTGGATGAACCACCACGCTGGATAAACCACCACGCTGGATGAACCACCACGCTGGATGAACCACCATGCTGGATAAACCACCACGCTGGATAAACCACCACGCTGGATGAACCACCACGCTGGATGAACCACCACGCTGGATGAACCACCACGCTGGATAAACCACCACGCTGGATAAACCACCACGCTGGATGAACCACCACGCTGGATAAACCACCACGCTGGATAAACCACCACGCTGGATAAACCACCACGCTGGATAAACCACCACGCTGGATGAACCACCACGCTGGATAAACCACCACGCAGGATAAACCACCACACTGAGAAATTATGGGAAATATGCTTAGTGTCTTCTCAAGAGTCAGAGAAGAAGATAGATACCAGAAAGCTATTCGGCTGCAACCTAGCCAAGCTTAGCACAAATTAATGGAAGTGGATACGGACCAGCTAGCCTAGCTGTTGGCCTAAAAACACTTCTCCCAGAGTTTTAAGCTAGGCTAGTGGTCCGTATCCGCTTCCATTAATTTGCGCTAAGCTAGGCTAGCTTGCAGCCGCAGATTAGTTATTGGTATCTATCTTCTTAAGCACATTTCCCATAAGGTTGGCGTGTTCCTTAAAGATAATTATGATCCAGCTCAATTTCCCTCAATCAAGTATCCAAATACGAACCGCTTTAGTTCTACAACCTGCACAAGAACCAGAACCAACAGGGACGACCGTGGAGCAAACTCCAAAAATCACCCCCTGCTGCCCCCACTGCTACCCCCCTGCTGCCCTCCTTCTACCCCCACTGCTGCCCCTGCTACCCCCCTGCTGCCCCCACTGCTACCCCCACTGCTGCCCCCACTGCTACCCCCACTGCTGCCCCTGCTACCCCCACTGCTGCCCCTGCTACCCCCCTGCTGCCCCCACTGCTACCCCCACTGCTGCCCCCACTGCTACCCCCCTGCTGCCCTCCTGCTACCCCCACTGCTACCCCCACTGCTGCCCCTGCTACCCCCCTGCTGCCCCCTGCTGCAAAACAATGACCTTACAGAGGAAACATTGGTATTGATGTGATTTGATTTGGCTTCGACAATAATCTCAGCTGTTTCACAATAATATCCCGCCTCCTGTGCTGGGGGTTCAGGTAGCGTACCTGGTTCTTGAGGCCCAGGAGCAGGTAGGTGGCGGTGACCTCATTGTACTTCTGATTGAGCAGAGCGTCCTTGATCTCCTCCGACGTGAAGCCCATCCCGACCATCACCTCCGAGATTGTGTCGTGACATGTGAGGGGAAAAAGAGATAAGCGATTCATTACAACCAGTTCTTGTGAAAAGTGAAGAATAGCGGAGAGATTTCACGAGAACCAGGGTGACACTAGAGTCACTAGACATATGTACGTATATCCCAGAGCCAAGATGGAAGCAGCAGTTGCAGTGGCCCGTTATAGACTTGACTGACTCACCTATGCGACTGGCTTCACTATATTCCTCTACAGGCTCTATATGGGGCTTCAGGTCCTCCCCCTCGAACCCTGTATTTATCCACTTGTCCTTCATGACTTGCTGTAGAAATAGAAACACAGGAAGAATAGAAACAGGAAGAATCAGGGATGGTGGGAGCGTTACAAGCTTCATGGTATTCTTGTGTTGCCATAGTAGGGACTGGATACCTGTTGAGGATATCCGACCGATACCAGATACAAGTAGGTATCATAGAACTTCCTCACTATTAAAATCTGATTATAAGAGCTTGGTTGTATTTAATCTGAATGTTAAGAACAGAGTGTTGATTTTCAGTATTTTCTGTAAATTAAGATGTTAGAACACTCTAAAAATTTTAAATTTTTGATATTTTGTTTTGAATATCAATCATTTACAGTATGTCTAGTGACTCCAGGGCCAGTGGGTAAGGCTAGCATTTTGGCTAAGCCTTCCCTAAATGTTTAAGTATTCCCTAAATGTTTAACTATTCCCTAAATGTTTAAGTATTCCCTAAATGTTTAACTATTCCCTAAATGTTTAAGTATTCCCTAAATGTTTGCCTGGACTATGGTATTATTTTGTGTCTTTATCGCTGCACCAGAAAGTGTGTCAAAGCTCTTACGGGTAGGCAAAGAAAAATCTGCAGATACGTAAAAAAATTTTCTAATTCTAATTCAGTGAGGCTATCACGTCCAGGATCCCTGGATAGGCTATCACGTCTGGTCGCGAAACACTAAAAGACAAGTTGCAATTTAGCCGAAGTACAAATCTCTTGCCTGGATTACTTTACCTGATCAAGACATGGATTATTTAGAATTTTCTTTACTGAAAGGAAAATTGTATGAAGGCATGAGGTAAGCTGACAACAAGTGATGTTAATATGATGAATGATTAACATTACAGGATACAAGGTGGCTCATTTTGGGTTAGCTAGATGTGGTGAACATGTAACGCTAGTTTGTGCAAGCCTTGGGTAATGTTAAATTGGCTGATTGTGTTCGCTTAAGGATGTGGCTAACATTGTTGATTTTCCCCGGGTCTCACTTTTTGTGCCATTGTAACATTGGCTTGACTTGCTATATTTGTCTTAAGATATTCTGAAATGGGTTTTAGGAATGAAGACGTGCACTTCTCCTTGTTGTTAAGATCAACTATGTTTACTTTACACTTGATTGGTGTGAAATCAGCTACGTAACAGTCAAATGTTAGGGTATTCATAACGTTGACATCACGTTCCTAACCATTAGCTTAGAGTTCTAATTAATACACCGTTTGCTGGTAATAACTTCTTTGTTTACTTTAGCTAACAGATACATTTCGAGCCCCAAAAACATTTGCATGCCCAACTTCCACCCTTGGTTAGCGTATCGATATTTACATATTTTTGCTTGACAATCTCATTTTACTGATATAAAAATTATTGGAATGAGGCGGACAGACTGAAAACCTTATCTTATTAGATAAAACAGATGATGTACTGTATATATTTTTATTGCAAATGTTAACACAATCTGCACCGGAAACGAGTTAACTCGTTATTGCCCGCCATGCGTTCAGCGCCAGAAACGAGTTCACTCGTTTTTGGGATCGTTATTTCGTTTATTCGCTATATCTATTCATAATTCATAGCTGCAGCCTCTGGTATAGCCTTCAGACCCTATCTGAGCTGGCAGACGGTCAACACCGCCCTCTACTGCCAGGCGGAGCTATTGCATCTCATTGAAAATGGGCTGGTGTGTTTTAGGAGCCGATCTGAGCCGGGCGGGCGAGGTTTCAATACCAGTAACCAGTAACTCCGCCCGCCCGTCATTGTGAAACGGTCGGTAGTGTGGTACGGACCTCCACAAGCATTATTTGGAATTGCAATCAGATATTTGGATTCTTTCTTTTGCATTACATCAGATACAAGGTAAGAACATTATATATAAATTTGATCGTTCATCTGACATTTGTTTCTACCGCGATCACAGCTATCTGTGTAGACCGTGTATGGCTGTTTACCGTTGGCTGCGGTGGGGGGGGGGGGGGGCGAGCGCCCCACTACGACGGTCATTTCATGTATGCACGAGGAGACATAATAATGATAATCTAGCGTTGATTTCAGGATGATTAGATAATCAGTCGAAAAATTACAACGTGATGATGACTGGATTACAGTAAAATGCCTTTTTCTCGTCTTTTTCCTGGAATTACTGAAAAGCACCCAAACCATACTCTATTCAAAACGGTATAAAACGGAAATGTACGGATGAAAAAACAATCTGTCTCGGGCATGTTGACTGGAAGCAACTCACTGAGACGTGACAGCGTTATTAGACCCATAGATATAATATAAGATATATTTTAAGCACTCGCAAATGTCGCAGTCTAAAACTATATCCATTGAATAAAGACCTGGCGATGAAGGGGGATCAGCGGCCCCTGCTGCCGGCGGTCAATGTGTTAACAAAGCTTTCCATTGGGGACGTAATTTGAAGTAGAAAAAAGGGAATGAATCGCAATATATCCCAATATCGTGACATTACAATATTGTGACTCCAGTATGGTGATGATATTGTAGCGTGGAGCCTCTGGTGATCCCCTCTCCTACCTAACAGTGAGGTGTAGGTGTGTTCCTGCTGCCCACCTCTCTGGTGGTGATCCCCTCTCCTACCTAACAGTGAGGTGTAGGTGTGTTCCTGCTGCCCACCTCTCTGGTGGTGATCCCCTCTCCTACCTAACAGTGAGGTGTAGGTGTGTTCCTGCTGCCCACCTCTCTGGTGGTGATCCCCTCTCCTACCTAACAGTGAGGTGTAGGTGTGTTCCTGCTGCCCACCTCTCTGGTGGTGATCCCCTCTCCTACCTAACAGTGAGGTGTAGGTGTGTTCCTGCTCCACACCTCTCTGGTGATCCCCTCTCCTACCTAACAGTGAGGTGTAGGTGTGTTCCTGCTCCACACCTCTCTGGTGATCCCCTCTCCTACCTAACAGTGAGGTGTAGGTGTGTTCCTGCTCCGCACCTCTCTGGTGATCCCCTCTCCTACCTAACAGTGAGGTGTAGGTGTGTTCCTGCTGCCCACCTCTCTGGTGATCCCCTCTCCTACCTAACAGTGAGGTGTAGGTGTGTTCACACTCACTTTAAAGAGGAACTATCTTATAAATGGCCTTTTTGAGCGTTTAGCATTGTTTCCTAGCTATGTGAACTTATATTAATATGATCTATGTCTCAAAATTCTCATATTGGCGCATTCTTCCAATTCTCCTCTCACAATATTCACCCTCACTGAACTGAGTCGTTTGAAAATGTGCCTATATGTGATGTCATAAAGACACCGCTGCATGTTAATGTTCTGGAAGACGACGCTCCGCAGTGGTTTAGGAGCCCAGGATCAAAACAGCTCGAGATCTTGAGGTAGAAAAATGCTGTTTTTGAGGACTTGATTAGAAATACAAAACAATGAATAAAAAAAATATATATATTACAGAGGTGTTCCATAGACTCACAGGAATTGTGTAAAAGTGCCCAAATAGTGAAAGAAATAGTAAAATAGTTCCCCTGTAAATAAACAACTCACTGTAGCACCCACTTTACCCACTTTAACACACTTTATATTTATTGGTAAAGAGATTTGCACTACAACTCATTATACCTCATTGCACCTTACCCTAAGTTGTACCTCATCCCATTTCTGCATTGTACTGTATATTGTATTGTAACTCAGTTACTCATTTTTCCCCCTACTCTGTATTGTATATTGTATATATGTATATTTTTGTATTTTATTTTTTTATTATTTTTTAAACAAACATATAAACAAACATGACAACACACGATAAGATATACAAGCATTAATTGTCAGGGCACATCCAATGAGATCACATTTTAGTTAGTTGTCTTATATAAGATATACCCCTAATACCTGTTATCTAAAAAAACCTACACACATATGCTCAGCTCGAACCCCCCCCTCCCGGACCCCACCTTGAGAAGTACCTCCACTATCCCTCGCACCTAACCAGACACTACCATTATAAGCTAGCTTTTATTCTCTCCACCACTTCTAACCACATTGACATTTTGGATTCATTGAGACCCAGAATATATATATGTATATTGAACACTTTTGTTTACACTTGTTTACGTACTTTGACTTTCTATTTTATACTTATCTATTTTATTTTTATCTAGCAGATGCTCAGGAACAGAACAGAAAAAAGCATTTTATATAAAAGTATTCTGTATTTTTGTATGACAACTAATAGAGAAACTTGAACTTGTTCCTGCTCCTCACCTCTAAGGTGCAGCGTTTGGAGGGGTTGAGCACCAGGAAACGCCGCAGGATGCCCTCACAGTCGGTGGACATGTAGAAGGGCACGCGGTACTTTCCTCTCAGCACGCGCTCTCTCAGCTCCTGGAAAACCAAACCAATCACACGTTTAAAAACAAAATATATATATATATATTTTTTTATCCACTTTTTTCTCCTCTTTTTTTCTATTTTTCTCCCATCCCAATTCCGCTGTGCCAATTCTCCCCTCCCCTGTCTTGAATGTTGCTCGCATATAACCCCCACTGGCCGGTTGTAGGGAGGATAGAAGCCTTGCATCACATGTCCCCTCCGATACTGTGGAGGCAGCCTGTCACATCTTTTCACCTGCCAGCGCGGACTGTCATTGGCGAGTGTAACGTGTGGGAGGCTCACTCTACCCCCGCCATTTCCTGTCTCTGCTGTGCAGGCGTCCCCCAACCGACCTGTAGGAGTCGCTGTCCACAACGTCCAGATTACCACCCATCGACTTCCACCCGCTAACTCTGCCAATTGAGTTAGTATGACGGCTGGCCCAAGCCGGAGGCAACGCCGACAGCCGGAGTCGAACCCGGTGTCCGCTGCGCCACCCAGCCGGCTACAAATATATATATTTATTAAACCAGTATTTATCTAGGGAGATTTAGATGAGCTCTTTCTTTGAGCGACGCCCCTTGTTTTCCCTGCACTCACATGGTTACATACGTTCACACCTGACAGATGCCCAGTAGCCTACAACCAGTCTTCTACTAACCGCAGTAACTAAAATAATTATTCTAAATTTTGTTATAAGTGGAATTGAACGTCCCAATATCTGTTTTATCTTGTGACAAAGTTTCAGAGTTCAATCTTGCTCTGTTTTTAGAGAAAAGGGGTATGAAGACTTGCAGTACAAAATCACTGGATAGTCAAAGAACTTTAAAGCCATGCTTCACTGTTTGCGTAGTGACTGTGGTTAGCTTCTGCAGTTTGTTTCTTCCTGTTGTTACTATACACAGATATTCATAGTTTTTTATTTTTTATCTTTTATTTAATTTTTTTTATCAAAATTTATATTTTTCCATCCTTTCCTTGTACAGTGTCCTTGAGTCTGAGAAAGGCGCTTCTCTCTTAAAATCCAATCTATTATTATTATTATTATTATTATTATTATTATTATTATTATTATTATTATTATTATTATTATTATTATTATTATTATTATTAGGGCAGTATAGTTACTGTGGTTAGCTCCTGTTACTGCGGTTAGCTCCTGCAGGGCAGTGTAGTTACTGCGGTTAGCTCCTGCAGGGCAGTATAGTTACTGCGGTTAGCTCCTGCAGGGCAGTATAGTTACTGCGGTTAGCTTCTGCAGGGCAGTATAGTTACTGCGGTTAACTCCTGCAGGGCAGTATAGTTACTGCGGTTAACTCCTGCAGGGCAGTATAGTTACTGCGGTTAGCTCCTGCAGGGCAGTATAGTTACTGCGGTTAGCTCCTGCAGGGCAGTATAGTTACTGCGGTTAGCTTCTGCAGGGCAGTATAGTTACTGCGGTTAACTCCTGCAGGGCAGTATAGTTACTGCGGTTAGCTCCTGCAGGGCAGTATAGTTACTGTGGTTAACTCCTGCAGGGCAGTATAGTTACTGCGGTTAACTCCTGCAGGGCAGTATAGTTACTGTGGTTAGCTTCTGCAGGGCAGTATAGTTACTGCGGTTAGCTTCTGCAGGGCAGTATAGTTACTGCGGTTAACTCCTGCAGGGCAGTATAGTTACTGCGGTTAGCTCCTGCAGGGCAGTATAGTTACTGTGGTTAACTCCTGCAGGGCAGTATAGTTACTGTGGTTAGCTTCTGCAGGGCAGTATAGTTACTGCGGTTAGCTTCTGCAGGGCAGTGTAGTTACTGCGGTTAGCTCCTGCAGGGCAGTATAGTTACTGTGGTTAACTCCTGCAGGGCAGTATAGTTACTGTGGTTAGCTTCTGCAGGGCAGTATAGTTACTGTGGTTAGCTTCTGCAGGGCAGTATAGTTACTGTGGTTAACTCCTGCAGGGCAGTATAGTTACTGCGGTTAGCTCCTGCAGGGCAGTATAGTTACTGCGGTTAGCTCCTGCAGGGCAGTATAGTTACTGCGGTTAGCTCCTGCAGGGCAGTATAGTTACTGTGGTTAACTCCTGCAGGGCAGTATAGTTACTGCGGTTAGCTTCTGCAGGGCAGTATAGTTACTGCGGTTATCTCCTGCAGGGCAGTATAGTTACTGCGGTTAGCTCCTGCAGGGCAGTATAGTTACTGCGGTTAGCTTCTGCAGGGCAGTATAGTTACTGCGGTTAGCTCCTGCAGGGCAGTATAGTTACTGCGGTTAGCTTCTGCAGGGCAGTACTGTGCGCCGCAGTGCAGCTGCACAGGAGCGGTTGGGTGTTAAGTGCTTTGCAGTGAAAGGGTTAACCTGCTGTCGTGTGGCAGTGAAAGGGGTAACCTTCTGTCGTGTGGCAGTGAAAGGGTTAACCTGCTGTCGTGTGGCAGTGAAAGATTTATAATAATATTAATAATAATAATAATAATAATAATAATAATAATAATAATAATAATAATAATAATAATAATAATAATAATAATAATAATAATAATAACAATAATAATAATAATAATAATAATAATAATAATAATAATAATAATAATAATAATAATAATAATAATAATAATAATAATAATAATAATAATAATAATAACGACAATAATAATAATAGTAATAATAATAATAATAACAATAGTAATAGTAATAATAATAATAATAATTTAAAAAAATTATAATAATAATACAAAATGAAGTATGTTCCCCAGAGGATTTGAAGGGTGCTTTTGAATTCTGTCATACAGTAAGCACCAACAACGTAACATACATTGTTCCTGTGTCTTAAAAGCTCAGGTCACACAATATTTGACCTAATTTTGACCTCAAAATGTAGTCCCTCCTCCTAAAAAAAGCCCTCCTGACCTAGCCACGCACAGAATGAAGGCGGGTATAGCCTCTGTTTTCAAAGATGTCATTCCCCGTCACCGTCAAACTAATTGAGATAACGTGCCCCCCGCACACGAGTCCAGCGAGACGACCTCAACAAAGCGCCCGCGGGAGAAGTAAACCGCTGAGCGCCCGATCTGCACTCGGCTTCGCGAAGACGCTCCGCGGTACGAGATTAACGGCCGGTCTGGGGGGGGTGCGGCAACCCCCACTCGCCTTGAGGTTCTGCCCGTCGAAGGGCAGCGAGCCGCTGACCAGGGTGTAGAGGATGACCCCCAGGCTCCAGACGTCCACCTCGGGACCGTCGTATTTCTTGCCCTGGAAGAGCTCCGGGGCGGCGTAGGGCGGCGAGCCGCAGAACGTGTCCAGCTTGTTCCCCAGCGTGAACTCGTTGCTGAAGCCGAAGTCGGCGATCTTGATGTTGGCGTCGGCGTCCAGCAGGAGGTTCTCCGCCTGACTCACACGGTGAGAGAGAGAGAGAGAGAGAGAGAGAGAGAGAGAGAGAGAGAGAGAGAGAGAGAGAGAGAGAGAGAGAGAGAGAGAGAGAGAGAGAGAGGATGAGGAGGAGGCAGGTACGAGTGGGAGGGATGGAGGGGAAGAATGGGCTGGGGGGGGGTTAAGGACAGAGAAGCATGAATAGAAAGAAAGAAAAGATGGAGAGAGGAGTGTGGAGGAAGAGAGGTGGCGGTCGAAATATACGGTGTGAGAGAGAGAGAGAGAGAGAGAGAGAGAGAGAGAGAGAGAGAGAGAGAGAGAGAAAAGGAGGCAAGAAAGTGGGAGGATGGGACAGAAATAGGGATGGCAGAAAAGAGAGATGGAAAGAGAGACATGGTGCGAAAGACAAGAGGACGGGAGAGAGAAGGGTGGGGGTGGGGGGGCGTTGCTAGTCATCATGAGTCATGCTGTCACTGTCACTGCTTATGTTCGGGAATGTAATATTGTATTAGAAGAACAGAATGTAATATTGTATTAGAACAGAATGTTATATTGTATTAGAACAGAATGTAAAATTTAAAAGATAATAATAAAAAATGTAAACAAAAATCTGCTCAGTGTGACCCTCCATAGAGAGAAATGACTTAGTCTCAGACTGGACTTAATCCACATCTCTGAACCTGGCCCACGACTTCCCTATTGATTTCTTCACCTTCAGATCTCTATGGACGATGTTCTTCTGGTGGCAGTAGTGGACAGCAGACACAATCTGCAAGATGGGAGGGACAGACAGAGAGGCAGGCTGAATGACTGGGAGACAGGTATTTGAGAGACAGGTATTTGAGGGACAGGTATTTGAGGGACAGGTATTTGAGAGACAGGTATTTGAGAGACAGGTGAGTATGGATGCGAGGTGGGCACGGGGCAAGAGACGACGTGGACGACGTACCTGTCGGAATGGGCACGGGGCAAGAGACGACGTGGACGACGTACCTGTCGGAATTTGGCTCTGGCTTCAACCTGCGGGCGGGAGAGACGTGAACTAGAGGCTAAACGCCATCTTCACACTGTAACTGTCACTGCTTATGTTCAGGAATGTAATATTGTATTAGAACAGAATGTAATATTGTATTAGAACAGAATGTAATATTGTATTAGAACATAATACAATATTGTATTATTTAGAACAGAATGTAATATTGTATTAGAACAGAATGTAATATTGTATTAGAACAGAATGTAATATTGTATTAGAACAGAATGTAATACTAATGTAATAAAAATATAAATCTTATTCAACAAACATGACCATGTTCACGTCTTAAACTCATACTGAGGCCTTAGTTTTGGTTTTAAATTACATATCATCATTCATTTATTTATTGTCGCACAGAGCAGAAGAATTTGCCAAAACAAACGCATTTCCTTTGATTTACACCGTCGCACGACAGTGACGTATGCCGAAAATAGCAGACCTACAAGCTCACAACGCGTGTCTCCTGCAACACCGGTAGGTTATGTCCACCTGATGACTCGGAGCAGCTAGACAAAATGTCAGAAGTTTGGAAGCATTTTAAAATTGAAACCGAAGCCAGTCCAATAGCCAGTTGCAATGTTTGCAAGGCGGACGTTCCGCGTGGGGTTAAGAACAGAGCTGCGTTCAACACGACCAATCTAATACGTCACGTTATGTGACTAGAGCGAGCAAAGGAATGGGGGAGGCGGCTGGTGCTTTGCCAAACAGCTGTATTGATTGCAATGCCTCGCTTGAATGAAGTTAACGTTCGTCTGGATAACGTCAACATTCGCTTTGTGAGGATTATTGTCAGCGTTTCAGACCAAAATGGAGCAAATCATTACGTAAGTCGAACACTGTGAATGTATACTAATGTGCAAACAGATTGAAACTTTGAATATTTCTCGTATGAAGCACATTCTCAGGGTGAATGTAATGTGAGCCACCGCGCTCGAGGGGCTATTGAGGCAACAGAGGGGCTTGTCTCGCTTCGCCAGTTTCTGACAAAAATTTGTCAAATTGGTTACTAATGTGAAAGATCGGATCGGGAAAGATCGGTATCGGCAGATACTCAAAATCACATGATCGGGATTGGATCGGGAGAAAAAAAATTTGATCGGAACATCCCTAATTAGAACAGAATGTTGTATTGTATTAGAATAGAATGTTGTATTGTATTAGAACATAGTGTTATATTGTATTAGAAAAGAAAGTTATGTAAGGGATAATGTATAGCTACGAGGTCATTGTCACAAAATAATTGATCGACACAGAGTTTAAAATACCGAGGCGCCTCGGCGAGGTGTTTTAAACATCAGTGAAGGTCAATTATTTTGCGATGATGACCGAGTATAGCTATACATTATCCCGCTTATTACATGACTAACTTACTAACAATATACCTAATTCATTTGACAAAATCGACAAGACGAGATCAAATGCAGACGCAGTTGTTCTGTGGCTCTGTCAGCCCAAATAAAGTGATTATTATTATCACAGGCAGCCCGGTAGGTGTGTCTGATTGCACTGAAACAGTGTGTGTCAGTGGGGCTTGATTACTCCAGCTGCGAAAAACAATAATCACCGGTGGTTATCGAAAAATTATTCACCGCTGTCGGGGGCTATTGACCAATCACAAGCAAGCATTTCGGCGAATGTGAAAACGCCATGTAATAAATTGTATTAATCTCAGACTATATTGATGACAAAATCATCCATGCTACATTATATGGGAGAATCCTAAAAGAAATTGAGATCAGCTATGCATACAATACGTTAAAGTCTTACTTCCTTGGTTTCTGGATTTTGGGGAAAGAGTCGTTCATCTTCACAAATATTGATATCCAGGGCCAAATGAATAACATATGATTTCTTAAATTGAGTGTAATTTAAGAAAGTTATATTGTATTAATCTCCGACTATATTGATGACAAAATCATCCATGCTACATTCTATGGGAGAATCCTAAAATAAATTGAGATCAGCTATACTTACAATACGTTAAAGTCTTACTTCCTTGGTTTCTGGATTTTGGGAAAAGAGTCATTCATCTTCACAAATATTGATATCCAGGGCCAAATGAATAAATTTAGTGTCATTTAAGGCTTTAGTTTCTCTCCTGTGGCTGGCTCTTACGTGCACTATAATACACAAAGATGTGTGTGGATGTGCGCCTCCTTCTTGCCTGCATGCGTACAGGAGACTAGGGAATCAGGTCATAGAGAAGTGGTGGACTGAGAGGGAATTACACAACAGAATGATGATACCAACACTCGTACAGCCAAGTATAAATAGCTGAAACTCTAATATTTGTTTGTTGTGTATGGTGGCAAATGTTAAAGGAACACGCCAACATTATGAGTAATGCACTTTACCATCTTCTCCAGAGTCAGACAAGAAGATAGATACCAATTTTGTGCGTTCAGTAGAAAACTATCTGGCTACAAGCTAGCCTAGCTTAGCACAAGTGAATGAAAGCGGAATACGGACCACTATCCTAGCTTATAACACCAGGAGAGGTGTTTCTGGCCAACAGCCAGGCTAGTGGTTCGTATCAGCTTCCATTAATTTGTGCTACGATAGGCTAGCTTACAGCCGGATAGCTTTCTACTATCTAGAGAGGAAATTGGTATCTATCTTTTTGTCCGACTGGAGAAGACAGTAAGTGTATTTCCCATAATGTTGGCGTAATGTTCCTTTAAAATGCTTGTGAGGATGGTCTATTCATAGTCCCATTAGCAGCGAGGCTGTTTTTCGTTAACACTTCCAGACGTGGGTTTTTTGGAACCCCCAAATAATCATATCTTAGAATTCTACCGTTCTATAGACAGTGTCAACTTGACAACATAAGCGTTCAAAAATGACCCCAAGTTTACTTCTTGTTGCAATGTTTGCTAGTATCTATAACCGAGAGGTGAACAGCTGAGAGGGTTCAAGAGTTCCAGTGACCACTGTATTCAACTGACAAAGAAACCGGTCATGTCATGTCCTGCAATGGAGCATCACCATAAACATTGAACACTATGAATTGTTTCTCTTTTCTACTGAGCTCTATAGGGAAATACTGGTAAATGTACTATCTGTCTCTAAGCTCTTTATCAAGTACTTGAGGGTTTGAGGTTGATTTTACCTCCAACTTTTTTCCTTCCAGTTATGTATCTGTCTATATAATTCACACTGCACCAGCTTCACTTCACAGAGCAGAATGAGGTCTAGTTTTCAGCTGCATTGTTATGAAGATACAATTAAATATTAAATATTGTTTTAAAATAGAGACTTTGTTGACTGGAAGAACACCTGAGAATTGTTTCTTGGTGCTCAAAGGTACAATCTGTGATGCTGTCAAACAGCGACCTCTAGGCAAAAGAGCTTAACAAACATGCATTGCATGACAAGATAGATATCTTTATATTGTCCAAACCCAACGCGACCAGCCCCAAGCGCTATTTCCACTAACGGTAATTCCCAGACGGCGGCAGATGTACCTACCTCCACTGGCGTACTCCATGATTAGGTAAAGGGTCTTATCTGTTTCAATCACCTCAAACAGCTGCACTGTAGCGCAAAACAGAATCAGATTAAAAGCAAATATGTATAAATAAATAAATAAATCCCAGGCACGTAAAAAAAAATATATATATATATATATATCCCTCTGTCTGCCTCTGTCTGTCTGTCTAAGCCGGACCAGCACTAATGCTGTATTCTTTTTGTAGGTTTCCTTTTATTTATTTTATTATATCCATATCCATTTCATACATATGACATTTCAGCTTTAGAAAATCCCTTTCCCCTCCCTCCTCCCTCCCTCTCCCCTCCCTCTCCCCTCCCTCCTCCCTCCCTCTCCCCTCCCTCTCCCCTCCCTCCTCCCTCCCTCTCCCCTCCCTCCCTCTCCCCTCCCTCCTCCCTCCCTCCCTCTCCCTCCCTCCCTCCCTCCCTCCCTCCCTCCCTCCCTCCCTCCTCCCTCCCTCCCTCCCTCCCTCCCTCCCTCCCTCCCTCCCTCCCTCCCTCCCTCCCTCTCCCCTCCCTCCTCCCTCCCTCCCTCTCCCCTCCCTCCTCCCTCCCTCTCCCTCCCTCCCTCCCTCCCTCTCCCTCCCTCCCTCCCTCCCTCCCTCCCTCCCTCCCTCCCTCCCTCCCTCCCTCCCTCCCTCCCTCCCTCCTCCCTCCCTCTCCCCTCCCTCCTCCCTCCCTCTCCCCTCCCTCCCTCTCCCCTCCCTCCCTCCTCCCTCCCTCCCTCCTCCCTCCCTCTCCCCTCCCTCCTCCCTCCCTCCTTCTTCCCTCCCTCTCCCCTCCCTCCTCCCTCCCTCTCCCTCCCTCTCCCCTCCCTCCTCCCTCCCTCTCCCCTCCCCCCTCCCCCTGTCATCTATACTGAAGCCTGAGGAGCTGCTAGCTAATGTTAACTGCTGTTCTGTTCAATGCATACTGTATAGTATACTGTATACAGGCCCAGGACCAGACAAATGCTTCCGTCTGGTCACACATGCATGGTGACCATGTGGGCGACACGCACAGACAGACACACACACACACACACACACACACACACACACACACACACACACACACACACACACACACACACACACACACACACACACACACACACACACACACACACACACACACACACACACACACACACACACACACACACACACACACACACACACACACACACACACGCACACACACACACACGCACGCACATTTAGAGCCAACAATTAGAGTGCAATAAGATGCATGTGTCTTACCTATGTTTGGGTGATTCAGACCTTTCATTATTCGTACCTCCCGAAAGAGCTGGAAGGAAGAGCCAGAGAATTTTAGAGGCTGTGTTGTTGGTATTAATGTTATCTTGTCTTGAACTGCCTCAGAGCGTTCAATGTGTTTTCACATTACAGTCGATTACCTGTACTCAAAAGTGTAAGTAGGACAGTGAGGGTTTTT
Organism: Notolepis coatsorum; assembly: GCF_963971535.1. Lineage (NCBI taxonomy): Eukaryota > Metazoa > Chordata > Actinopteri > Aulopiformes > Paralepididae > Notolepis > Notolepis coatsorum. The sequence goes on along the minus strand of NC_140172.1, from coordinate 129,884,318 downwards.
TTCTTTCCCTTTTTCTGTTGACTCATCGTGAAAATGGATCGCCAAGAAATTCGTGTACGGTTAAAGTTGCACTAAGAAACGATTTTCGATCATTTGAAATGAGACTCAAACAGGTACATTCACGTGGAATAAGCAAGTAGTGGTTGAGTCTACACTAAACTACGGTCCTCATTTCAAAATCTTACTTGGTACCTAAAACAGCTTCTTCGGAGAGAAACAGCAGGCCACATGCACCTCTCAAGAAGTCTCGACCGCACATCCGCTTATCCGCAGACAGCGCACAGACACAAGTGGTTGCCAGAGATCGTCAATCAAATCAAGGCGAACTGATTGGTCAATTATACGGTCAGTCTTCTTCACGGACAGATGTGAGAAAGCTCCAGACGTTCCACCATGACGTCAGCGGCGTGTGGCCATCTCACACTGGCCACACCTGGGCTGCTTCGAGCAAGACCAAACCTCCACACCTCTACCACCCCTCCCACTCTGGAGCCAGTGTTGTAGTCGAGTCACTAAATCTCGAGTGACTCTCCGGGGCGAGTCTCGAGTCCCCAGTGTTTGAGTCCGAGTCCAAGTCCGAGTCACCAAAGAAGAGCCAGATTCGTGTCCGAGTCGAGTCACCATTACCCTAGTCCGAGTCCAAGTCATCAAGGTTGAGTCCACTCCTCTCTGGCAGTCAAATAGCTGACATACAAATAAAAAAAGGTCTACATTAAACATAAATGACACAGCGGTCACCATTTCAAAGTGAGTTTATTTACTTTGTGACACAATAGCCAAACAAATGCACTAGCCATCAATATATTTTGCCAAATGATTAGGGCCTACAACCATGGCCGTAGCCAGCTATGAGGTCACCGAGGTCCGGACCGGACTATTTGCGCGTGGGCCGTTTGGTCAACAAACCGGCCCATTTGGTACTGACTGACACTGGGCCGGCCCAATAATCACATCTCTTACTAAGCCCCTCCCCCAGTAGGCTGGGAACAGCGGCCCATTATGCGTGCTGCGGCCCAATCACATCTCTTACTAAGCCCCCCCCCTCTCTCACCTGTTTCTCGTGTGAGAAGAACAGATGCGGAAACAGGAAAAATGGAGAAACAGAACAAACGTAAAGGGGGTGCGGAGAAATTGCCGGCGGAAAAAATCTGAAAACTAGAGGTGGATGCTGAAAAATATAATAAAATCACAGACATGTTTGCTGCTTCAACGTCGTCATCCACAATAATACTAGTGCAGGTGCAGCAACAAGTTCAACAGAGCCTCAGGTAGCCAGCCAGGCAGAAGGGCCGAGGAGGGACGGTGAGCTGGAGGAGGAACCTGAGGTAGTTTGTGTGTGCCATCTCTGCCATGGTGATGTCGATAATAATATTAATTATAACGTTATTTGGTCAGCATCGCGTTGGCTAAAATAAGCCCACGTTACTGTGAGTGGCCGTCACATCTAAGCTGATCAGCACTACTAATGAGACGCTGCCCCCTAGTGGCCGGCTGTAACAAACAAGCACACCATTGATTTAATTGCCATATAAACCACACATACAAAGATCTAACTATTACTCCTCTCTGAGCATGAATATAAAACAAACAGGTGATAACTGTGTAAAGCTTATGCAATATTCATCATTGATATTTGGATACTTGAAATCTGTATGAACTGAGTAGTTAGTACCAAATGAATGAATGAATGAATGAAGTTAGTATAAAATGGAAAATCTCCATGCATTAATTGAATAAACAACTATTTGCTCATTACCAGTATGGTATTGTTTAAATTGTACAGCTTTTTGCACATCTTTGTCAGGGAATTCCAACAATTCTGGACCTGAATGTACCAGTTCATTGTAATCATCTCTCTCTCTCCTTAATGTCTAGTCAAGCCAGAAATGGACCTCCCTAATTTCTAAACCCTGGCTGGGTGGTGTCCGACCGATTATAGTGGGCCGGTCTGGGCCAAAATAAATAAATGGACCTCCCTAATTTCTAAACCCTGGCTACGGCCCTGCCTACAACAACAACAAAAATGGGGGGAAAAGATTTATTTATCAATGAACAATTCCGAGTCCTCGTCTGCACCTTCCGAGTCTGAATGCAGTCAATGCTTGAGTCCAAGTCCAAGTCTGAGTCATCAGTGCTCAAGTCCAAGTCACGAGTCCTGAAAATCGAGTACTACAACACTGTCTGGAGCTAAGTGCTTTGATACTCTTTGAGCAGTTTAGTAGTATCAACAAAGGTAGTGTCATATAGCCAGAAGCTCTTCGCGATGAGTGAGAGAACCGCTGTGCCTGCTATATTTTTGTATTATTTAGTTGCAGTGCCATGTTTTGGTCACTAAGTGGTGCTCCTTGTTTGTACTGGGACCTGCACTGGCTCCCCATTGCTGCACGAATCCGCTTCAAGGCCCTTGACCTAGCATACCGTGCGGCAAAGGGAACTGCTCCCGCCTACCTCCGGTCAATGGTCTCTAACTACACACCCTCAAGACCCCTACGCTCTGCATCTTCTGGCCGCCTCAGACCTACTCCTATCCAAGCTCCGGGAGGGTCATCAAAGAGAAGTCGCCTATTCTCAGTCCTTGCCCCACAATGGTGGAATGAACTACCCACCCCAGTTAGGACAGCCGAAACACGTCCAATCTTTCGCCGTCGACTAAAGACTCACTTCTTCAACCATTATCTGAATTAAAAAAAAAAAAAAAAAAAAAAAAAAAAAAAAATCTAACCCTAACTAACCATACTGTCATGCACTTGTCCTAATAAACTAACCTACACTGTAGCACTCAACACTTTGATGAACATTGTTACTCAGCTGATAGAGTTGTGCTCTTCCTGATGGCTTGTCGTACAGAACTTGTAAGTCGCTTTGGATAAAAGCGTCAGCTAAATGACTAAATGTAAATGTAAATGTAAATGTACTTGATGTAGCAACAGGTTTAATTGTATT